>NW_028139242.1:26961-92102 GCF_965202585.1 Thalia democratica
ACAAATATGAGTTCAACATTATTTATTGAAAAATTTGACGAAGTATCACAGTCAAATCTATTAATGCATAAATCGATTCATATCATATTCTTCGATAAAATATGATTTTAGTGGTAAATTTTTGTTAAATTTGCAAAAAAAATTATTAATATGACGTAAACCAGGGGCATGTTTTGACATCCTGTTTCCTGTATAAACCCTGAAAAAAAAACGGTTACAGGTTATAAAGAAGAATATTGCTAAGTTTTTCATATTAAATAAATAATCTCTAAATATATTCATATCTATATATTTACGTTAAAATACTAACTGATACATGGCTGTGGCTAGGCAGTTATTTTATCGAGTTTTAAAATGTTGTCGATTTATGCACTCAATCTGTTTTCAAAAATATAATTTGTTTATAATTTATGTTCTATTTCATGGTAAATATTTAAGTGTAACTGTTTTATTAAGAAATTTGTTGAAATATCACTGAAACTTTTTTCCAATTATTATGACAAGAAAATTACTAATTTTAAGTAGTAAATTATTTTTTTATTTTATTCTGTATCAATAACTTCGTTTTACACGTTAGCTTTGAAGTGTAAACAAAATTACATGTTCTATAATATCGGGACTTATGTTTGTTTTACATTTAGATTGCTTTATCAAAACTAAATATTCATATTACTTATTTAGATTTTGTATTCTTTTTAACTTGTTTTGTAAAATTTATTTAACTTTAAACATTTCTATGTATGATAAGTAAGACAGGATTTGAACCATATAGATATGTAGTTTTTTTAATCTTAGTTTTTTTAATGTAGTTTTGCAATTCACAGAAAAAAATTTAGTTAAGCCAAAAAATTATTGTGGTACACAACATGCTTTAATGATCTGATAAAAGCTAATAGATTTTGTTTTGTTTTTAATATCAACGAATTAAAAAAAGATAAATATATCATTATAGTTATAACTTCATTACATCAAAATTTACGTACTCACTGGATAATTCGATATTAAATTATACTATAAATTAAAATAACTATTTTGTTTCTTTATTTTGTTTCAAAATTTAGAAACTACTAAATGCATATAATAAATATGGTGAAGTTATTTATGTCGGTATAGTCAAAAATGTAAAAACATACCTTTTACGGCTAAAAAGAAATCTTCTTTAACTGTACCTTTTACCAATTGAAAAAGTTTGTAATTATTGTTGATTAGAAATGGTATATGATTTATTTTTTATATTAAAGGTAAAAATAAAAATTTTAAAGATAAACGATTACTGTTATTCCTTAAAAATGTATATACCGCTTTTTCAACGGTTTTAAATTAGTGCAGACCAAGTTGACAACTATTAAAGTTTGATTTTGTTAATGTACTCAAGTTTTAATTTGATGTTTGTGTGAAAAACGATTACGTCACTAAAATTCAATTTATATGTGTTGAAGTTTCAAAAAATTTCTTTTTCAACAAAAATACAACTAATTTAATTTTAAAGATAATACTCTATTAAAAAAAAAATTGACTATAAATTTAGTTTTTTCATTAAAGCTAATTTAACAGCTTACTTTTAACAGCTAACAGTTATTTTGTAAGTTATGTATTCTTAAACCGGTTGTTTAAATTGCAAGTATTTCTACATACCATACTACTGAGACTTTTATTTTCAAGATCTTGATGTTTTAAAAATCTTTGTTATAAAATATGGTAAATACTAGTTATTAAAGTTAACTTTTAAAAGATACATGTTTTTAAATTACAAAGTGTTTTAGTAACAATAATTTAAAAAGGCATTTATAATTTTAAGCGTTTTGTATATTTACTTAATTATGTTAATGAAATCAAACTTTTTTAAAAACGATAGAGTAGTTTTTATCTTAAAACAAACTAACCTAGTATATTTCTTTAAATGTAAACTCCAAAACTTTTTGGTCATACCATGTTTTAAAAAACTAAAAAAAGTTCAAGTACTAATGTAATACTTAGCTCAGAAAATACTTTACATTTAGGTTTATTTTAACTAGTTTTTTTTCTCAATTTATGTAAATACAAGAAGAGAAACTTTCGAACTACTTTCTCTTTAAACTTTAATCACACAACCCTATTTCCATCTGCAGCACTTATTAAAAAAGTTAAAATTAATATAGTATAAATTATTTGATGCATATTTAAATTAAACCAGCATAGAGTACGCCATATATGGTTATGTTATAAATATTAAGAAATTTCAAGGAAGTAAATTCATGTAAGTAAGCTAAGTGACGTCGCTGATATATTTCAACAAAATTTTTGTAACAAAAATAAACTATCAATAAGTTTGGTGAATTAAAAAAAATGTTCAAGGTGCTTTGCTTAAATTTAAATTTTGTTAGCCGAATACTTAGTTAAACAGTTTTTTATTTATTCTTAATTACATAAACCCATTAACAATTCCTGTAAAACAACATAGTTTAAGATAATGTTTCAAAATGTAAACTCATAAGATTCTCAAAAAGTGCGCACATAAGTGTTTCAAAAAGTGCGCTCATAAGTGTTTCAAAAAGTGCGCACATAATTGTTTCAAAATTTGCGCACATGTGTGTTTCATAAATTGCGCACATAAGTGTTTCAAAAAGTGCGCACATAATTGTTTCATAAAGTGCGCACATAAGTGTTTCAAAAAATGCGCACATAAGTGTTTCAAAAAGTGCGCACATGAGTGTTTCAAAATGTGCGCACATGAGTGTTTCAAAAAGTGCCCATATAAGCATTAAAAAAAGTGCGTACATAAGTGTTGTAAAAATTGAGCATATAAGTTATTTAAAAAGTATGATATGAGTGATTACTTTGATATTTACATAAATTTTGATAAACAGCATAAAAAGACATTTTTTTAGTTATTTGTACAAGTTCCCACCAGTTTTAGGTATAAATTAAACGTAAGTACAACCATACGAAAGTGCTTTTTAGTAAACGTAATTTTTTTTTATGTGTTGGGATAAAAGTATATGTTAATTAAAATTAAATTGTAAAACTATATATCTTCATTAGTTTTCTGTACAAAATTTTTCAATAACTTATTTGATGTTTACATCTGTTAAAGTTTTAAGAATAACTGATTGTAACAGAAACATTTTAGTAGTAGTTTTATTACGAATTTTTCGCTCAATAATATTGATTGAATATTTATTACCAGTTAATAAAGTTGTAGTGGTAGATTATTAACATCAATTTTGAAACCAAATTAGATAAACATAAATTATAACGCATCATTATTTCCAAACAAGTGTCAAACATTAAAATGTAATTATTTTTTAATTTTAAGTAGGAGCTTAATCTTAGGTAGATTATTATAAACTTTTTAATCTA
Organism: Thalia democratica; assembly: GCF_965202585.1. Lineage (NCBI taxonomy): Eukaryota > Metazoa > Chordata > Thaliacea > Salpida > Salpidae > Thalia > Thalia democratica. The sequence goes on from NW_028139242.1 coordinate 30,301, forward strand.
ATTTTTACACTTAGTTTCTGTCTTGTGAATTATCTTTAATTATTTTTGTAAAATTCAAAAAGTTAATGACGCTTGATTTCTTAATTTATTTAAAATTAGTTTTTTTTTTAAAGACGTTTAATCTTGATGTTTAAAAATGTTTTTAATTTACTTATAATTTAAGTCAATAAAACATTTAACTTAAAAGCTAACTTATATGCCTAGTCTGTATACCCAATAAAAGTTTACTTAAACAAAACAAATATTTAGTTTTAAATACACAACATATGAACAGCAAAATTGTTTATAAATTAATGTTAGATAAAACTTAAATTTTATTTAGCACTTAATAGTTTGAATTAATTTTATTTGTTTACTAGTATATAAGTATAAAAAGAAAAACAATAGTTAATAAAAATTTAGTATCAAAGCAAGAGAAATAGGATACTAAATCTTAAAGACTTAGACAAACATAGCTTCGCCAAAACAAAAGTTTTAGGTACTAATTTTTTAAATACTATACATAAAAAAATTTAATTTTATACAAAACAAAATTTTAAATTATATAGTTTAGAACATTCAAACATAACCTCTTTTTTTCAGAAAATTATTAGTCGTTTTTTTGTAAAATCCGGTAGAAATAATTATAAACAATGTGTGACGTTATCATAAAATAAATAGAACAGAAAAAAATATCTAAAATAAATATTAAAATATAAAATTCTGCAGTTTCAAGCGTAACAGGAGAGTTATTTAATTACTTAAAGACATCGCTGTCCAATTTAATAATTTATACTTTAAAAATTTCATCTACCTTTACAGTTAGAAAATAAACCTAATTTTGCGTACCAGTACAGTTTTACAAATAATGGTTTAGTTAGTTTAAGTTTTTAAAACTTAGCATTTAATGACAAACTAAAGTAAACTAATATACGCTAAAGTAAATAAAACTATGGCTAACAAGTTTTTGATACACTTTACAAAACTAAATCAAGTTATTTTCTTAAAGCTTAGTTCTAAATCTGTTATGATATTTATAAACTAGATTAAAAATCTAAATTGGGTATGTTTTATGGATTATGAGTCAACAAAAACTATATATTTCATAATTTTTTTTTTGTGTAAAAAAAAAGAGAATAATTAGTAAAAAGAAATGTTAAACTAAGTTAAGAAACTAAAATATTGCAGAGTATGTGATATTATAAAGATTTTATAGTAAACAAAAACATAATTTTTATTTGTATAAATTTATTAAACTTATTCGACACTGAAACATTACACTTACACAATAACAGTTTTACCACAAAAGTTGATAAAGCTAGTAAAAGCCAATATTCGTAGCTATGTACATATAAACAAAATAAAAAACAAAAAGTATAAAAATAAAAGCTACCTATTTAGTTTTAAAATAGTTTTATATCAGTTTAGCAAAATAAGATATTTGTACTAACTATTTACTTTTTTAAGAAAGTTTTAAGTTATTTATGAATGCTTAGTTATGTGTTTTGAAATAATATGTTAGTCTATTATCTTTATCTTAAATAGTATATAAGTATAAAGTAATTTGAAAGTTTATTACATATTTAGATAATTATTTATACTACTTTGGTATTCTGTACTTTTTAATTAACATGGAAAATAAAAACTGTAATTAAGTCAAATACTATTTTTAGGCATTAATAAGTTAATTGTTTGGTTTAAAAATATGACAGTGTATTTTTAAATCTGAGATGAAATTCACACTCAGTTTTATTAAGCTTATTATAAAAATAAGCTAGGTATTATACATTAAATTAAAACAAATTAAATGGTCAGAATAATGTACAAAGTTCAAAGCATGTATACTAAAAAAAACATTAAAAGTTTACCATGTTGTGTAGTAAATAACTAACAATTACTTAATTAACAAATCTTCTTAATTTTCAAAATTATTAAATTAATAATAAAACAAAAACTATAACTTTTATTGTATATGAAACACCATCGACATCGATTGACGTCATATGGAATTAAAACACTTCAATTGTTTTTAAGCAAACTAAATTTATATACTTGACGTGTTGCCAAATTGGTGGATGATTTTTGATCTCAATTTAAATGAGTTATACCTATCTCGCATAATAAATTAAATAATTTTTAAAAGCAAATATAAAAACTTTACTAATGAACTCATTTACTATTTTCTTCACATATGTTTTTATTATTAGTTCCTTTAAATATATCAAAAGTTGTTTTATCAACTATTATTCAGCTAACAACAATTAACCTAAAAGGATTTGCAGATTTTAAAGTAACAATCATATTATTATAAGGTGTATGTACTTATACAACTTTTTAATGAAAAAAATTAATGAGTATTTCGGTGATTTGAGTGATCTATACACGATCTTAAATTCAATGTTAGGATCAATATTTTTGCTTTGTTGCGACTAAAATATAACTAAATTGAAGCAATAAAGTAGTTTAGTTTGAAATATTTATAAATGTTTTGTGTGAATATAAGTTTTAAGGGCTGAAGATAAATAATTACAAACTCATAAGTTTAAATTTAAACTTATTTATTGCAGTTATAATAAGAGTTTATAATTTTCGTTATTGTTAGATTAAATAATAAAATTTTTGATACAAAAACATTATATTTTTGTATGTAGTTATATGAAGGTATAATTTAGAAATGGATATGATAAAAATATTAAATTTCATTTACTTTCATTAAATTTAGTGCAAATTTAAATTAGTTAAAGTAGCATGAAATATTGAAAGTTGACTTAACAATTATTTACAAAAAACTGTAAATATGTTCACTTTGTATAAATTTATAAGTTTAAAAGTATAAACATGCTATAAGACTTTACTAAAAAGAACATATTTAAACTAACAAAATGTAACATTTTTTTAACTATTGCTAGTGTATATTCAAAAAACAATGATGTTTTATCACTTTAATTTAAATGATAAAACTATTATATAAAAATTTATTGTTAGGTCAATAAAGAGTTAGTATTAAACTCTGAACGTTAAATTAGATCAGCAATACAATATTATTAAGCATAATTTGATTTGATATGAATAAAACAATTGTTGAACATTTCACAGCTAGTTTTTTTATAAATAATTCAATATTATTTGCAATAAATGTTATATTAATGTACTAAATTATATATTGCGTTTATTTACACGCTAATGAACTTGTTGTGCAAAGTATAAGCAGCAAACTTTTAATTAACTAAATTGATACCAACACTAAAACAATCGACTTATTTTTTAAATAACACTTATCTTATTTTTCAACTAACAAATTATTACCTGTTCTTTAACAGGTTCAAACTTTCAGTTATCAAAGACGCCACTTTTGTTAAATGAAGCATAGTTATATGCAAATATCAATCTCTAAAGTTTCTAGTAACAAACAATCTTACGTAGAAATAATTTATTTAGTTATTTGATGTTATAAAAAAAATTAATTTTACATAATTTATTATGTTTCCTCTTTTTACTAAACTGTTTATATTCTGAAAAGTTGCTAAAATATAGCTGGTTACAACTAACGTGCAAATATGTACTAATTTATTTAATTAATAGACACAAGCAACAATAACTAAATTGATTTAAATCACAGTATGCACATCTATAAACGAAGTAGTTAGAGACTCTCCAAAAGTTTAATTCAGATAACAAAATAAATAAGGTCTATTAAACTAAAATACTAAATTAATATCAAACTAAAAATCAAAACTGAAAATTACTAGTCTAATAAACTAATTTACAAAATATTTTATCTAACCGATAAAATATAAAAAAAAAACTTTTGTGCTCATAAAGAAACCAATCTAATATATCAAAAAAAATCAATAAAAACTATAGTAACAAATTTATACTAAGGAAGTAATAAAACTTAGTCGCATAATGTACCTACAATTATATAAGTTAGCAAAAAAATACAATTCGACTTTTTTTTTCTGAAAAAAGTTTGTACTGAACAGAGCAGTAAAGTGTATTATAAATAAATTACTTTCTTTAGTAATGCAAATATTATGGAAAATGATAACCTAATCAATTTTTATTAAACATATTTGTTATATTTTATATATTTTTGTTCAAAAGAAGAAATCCGTTAAAGCACCAAATGCATATTTTTGTAACCTTCACACCATTTCTAAATTGTAAACAAATGCTTAAATATAAATTTAATTTGCTAAATAGAATAGAATATAAGTGTTAAGTATCAAATAAGACACATGTAAACAAAAATAAAGATAAACATTTAAATTATAAATCATAAAATATACTGATTACTAAAATTAGTAAAATTTTTTACAAGTATTATCATTTTGTTTAAATTTAAATCCTCTTTTTTTAAACTATGTATAGTTTTATCTTTTGTTTTCACATATTACATATTTAAATATGGTAAACAAATGTTAAAAGTGGTTCTTCAGTTAATTAAAACAGAGTTCCCAGTCTGATTTTAAATAGAAGCAATATCAAAAAACAGTCATGCTAGTAAGTATAGTTGGTACCTCTCATATCCTTACGATCTCTCGTGTCTTTACGCACTTTATCGGTGAACATGATGTGCATAAATAAGCGATAGGTAACTGTATTTAAACTTTATAAAAGCTAGTCAATAAATTTCACAGTAAACAAAACTATTTGTATAAATACTTTATTTCAGCTTTTGGTTTAATTGTTTTAGATTGTGCTCATTTGTTTACACTTATTTAGGCTACACTTATTTAGGCTTGAAGAAATTTTAATAGATCAAATCTTTATCGTAAAAAACAAAGATATTGGTTACAACTTAGCTTTATTTAGATTTAAGGTTATGTCGATAAAATATATTGAAATAAAACTAATGTGTTCATTTATTTAGTAAAAACAATAAAAAAATCTTTGTTCAAATTATTAAATGGTAATCTAAAAAAAAATCATCATAATATTTAAATGAATAAACAGACTAAATTTTGTAAGCTAAAGTAAGCTAACGTTTTATTTTTAAGCTGTTTATTAATTATTATACTTTTAAGTAATTGTCAAAAAAAATATTTAAATAGATAGTTGTGTTTTTTATTCAAAGTATACAATTTTTTTTAACTGTTTTAGTTTTTTTTTTCCAAAACGTGTTTTATGAACTCATAAAATAAACCTGGTTTTTTTAAAAAACTATAATCATCATTAGTGTTTCAAACAAGGTACTATAACTTAGTTTGCTGTTTAAAAAACAAAAAATTTATAATATTTTACCAGTATTTAACAGCAAAAATAAGGAAATTTTTACTTCAAATAGATAATAAAATTGCTTTAACTCATTTATGTGCTTTTTATAAAAGTTAACGGTAGTTTTCTTTTCTACAATATACAATATATTTATTTAAAGCGAAATAAATGTCATATATTTACTTTTATTTTAACAGAAGTAATTATAATTTCACAGTATTTAAGCAATATAATAGTAACATTATCTATGATGCCCGCTCTGTTGCGGTTTAAAATAATTATCATGAGAGAATAGTCAAAATATGTAACTTAAAAGTATTATATGTTTTACAAAAGAACTATAATATACAGGAAAGTTTCGTAACGTCAACCAAAACTTACTAGTTGACGCTTTGATATATGTTCATAATAAAATGATAATCAATAATTTTGGTTTTCATTAAAACTATCAATTTGTTATTATAAATATTTTTGTTTATATTTAGTAAGTTGTTATAATATTTTATTGCACGTTTTTAAACAATTAATTCTAATCCTAGTTTAAAAGGTCTGATTAAATATATTATATTTAACTAAGTCTTATTAATTTATAGTGTTTAAAAACAAAAGAATAAACAACCAAAGTACATTTAATTTATTGGGTTCCTGTTTTAAGGGTTTACTACTCTTTTACTTGTCATACTTTTATGTAATTAATAGTTTAAAAATTGTTTTGTTATAAATATTAATCTATGGGATTTTATTATTTCTAATAACAGTTAGCAACCTTTTTTACTATTCAAAATTTTTAGTCACAAAATTATTAAAAAAAAACTTTATAACTGAAATAACTTTAGTTTAGTATATAGCAAAACTAAGTATTTAACTATTTAAAAATAATTATAATTGGTTACAGCTAAACGATAAGTGGTGTTTAAAATAAGTTCCTTAAAATAATGAAAGGTTAGGTAAATTTTTAGTTTTTTTTTTTTAATTATTTTTGCATGTGTACTTTATAGAAATCGAACTATTATCATTTCAAAGACGATGAACAACGTTTTTGAAATTGATTTTATATATTTTCTGTTAGTTTGTTATTATTAACTTATGAAAGGGACACAACACAAGCTAATAGAATTTTGCTTTGTTTTTAATATCAACGAATTAAAAAAAATAAATAAATCACGATGGTTATAACTTCATTACATCAAAGTTTATGTACTTACTGGACAATTCGATGTTGAATTATAGTATATATTAAATGTTTCTTTATTTTGTTTCAAAATTTAGAAACTACTAAATGCATATAATAATTATGGTGAATTTATTTATGTTGGTTTAGTCAAAAATGTAAATACATACTTTTTACGGCTAAAAAGAACTCTTCTTTAACTGTACCTTTTACCAATTGAAAATGTTTGTAATTATTGTTGATTAGAAGTTATATATGATTTATTTTTTCTATTAAAAGTAAATATAAAAATGTTAAAGATAAAGAATTACTTTTTTTCCTTAAAGATGTATATACTGCTTTTTCAACAGATTTATATTAGTGCAAACCAAGCTTGACAACTGTTAAAATTTGATTTTGTTAATGTACTCAAGTTTTAATTTGAGGTTTGTATGAAAAACCATTACGTCACTAAACTTCAATTCATATGTGTTGTATTTTCAAAACATTTTTTTTTCAAAAACATACAACTAGTTTAATTTTAAAGATGATACTCTGTTTAAAAAAAATTGACTATAAAAGCTAATTACTTTTAAGAGCTAACAGTTATTTTGTAAGTTATGTACTCTTAAACCCGTTGTTTAAATTGCAATTACTTCTACATACCATACTACTGAAACTTTTATTTTCACGATCTTGATGTTTTAAAAATCTTTGTTATAAAATATGGTAAATACTAGTTATCAAAGTTAACTTTTAAAAGAAACATGTTTTTAAATTACAAAGTGTTTCATTAACAATAATTTAAAAAGGCATTTATAATTTTAAGCGTTTTGTACATTTACTTAATTATGTTAATGAAATCAAAAATCTTTTTTAAAAACAATAGAATAGTTTTTATCTTAAATTAAACTAATCTAGTATATTTATTTAAATTTAAATTCCAAAACTTTTTGGTAATACTATGTTTTAAAAAAATAAAAATAGTTAAAATACTAATGTAATACTTTGCTCAGTAAAATATTTTATATTTAGGTGTATTTTAACTAGTTGTTTTTCTCAATTTATATAAATACAAGAAGAGAAACTTTCGAACTACTTTCTCTTTAAACTTTAATTACACAACCCTATTTCCATCTGCAGCACTTAATGAAAAAATTAAAATTAGTATAGTATAAATCATTTGATGCATATTTAAATTAAACCAGCATAGAGAACGCCAGATATGGTTGTGTTATAAATATTAAGAAATTTCAAGGAAGTAAATTCATGTAAGTAAGCTAAGTGACGTCGCTGATATATTTCAACAAAATTTTTGTAACAAAAATAAATAATCAATAAGTTTGGTAAATCAAAAAAAATGTTCAAGGTGCTTTGCTTGAACTTAAATTTTGTTAGCCGAATACTTTGTTAAACAGTTTTTTATTTATTTTTAATTACATGAACCCATAAACAATTCCTGTAAAACAACGTAGTTTAAGATAATATTTCAAAATGTAAACACATAAGATTCTCAAAATGTGCGAACATAAGTGTTTCAAAAAATGCGCACATAATTGTTTCAAAATGTGCGCACATAAGTGTTTCAAAAAGTTCGCACATGAGTGTTTCAAAATGTGCGCAATTAAGTGTTTCAAAAAGTGCACACATAAGTGTTTCAAAAAGTGCGCTTATAAGTGTTTCAATAAGTGCGCAAATAAGTTATTAAAAAGTTCGCACATGAGTGTTTCAAAAAGTGCGCACATAAGTGTTTCAAAAAGTTCGCACATGAGTGTTTAAAATGTGCGCACATAAGTATTACAAAAAGTGCGTACATAAGTGTTTAAGTGTTGTAAAAATTGAGCATATAAGTTTTTTAAGAAGTGTGATATAAGTGATTATTTTAATGTTTACATAAATTTTGATAAGCAGCATAAAAAGTATTTTTTTTAGTTATTTGGAAAAGTTCCCACCAGTTTTATGTATAAATTAAACGTAAGTACAACCATACGAAAGTGCCTTTTAGTAAACGTTATTTTTTTTATGTGTTGGGACAAAAGTATATGTTAATTAAAATTAAATTGTAAAAACTATATATCGTCATTAGTTTTCTGTACAAAATTTTTCAACAACTTATTTGATGTTTACATCTGTTAAAGTTTTAAGAATAACTGATTGTAACAGAAACATTTTAGTAGTAGTTTTATTACGAGTTTTTCGCTCAATAATATTGATCGAATATTTATTACCAGTTAATAAAGTTGTGGTGGTAGATTATTAACATCAATGTTTAAACAAAATTAGATAAACATAAATTATAACACATCATTATTTCCAAACAAGTGTCAAACATTAAAATGTAATTATTATTTAATTTTAAGTAGGAGCTTAATCTTAGGGAGATTATTATAATTTTTTTAATCTAATTTTTACACTTAGTTTCTGTCTTGTGAATTATCTTTAATTATTTTTGTAAAATTAAAAAAGTTAATGACGCTTGATTTCTTAATTTATTTAAAATTAGTTTTTTTTTTAAAGACGTTTAATCTTGATGTTTAAAAGTATTTTTAGTTTACTTATAATTTAAGTCAATAAAACATTTAACTTAAAAGCTAACTTATATGCCTAGTCTGTATACCCAATAAAAGTTTACTTAAACAAAACAAATATTTAGTTTTAAATACACAACATATGAACAGCAAAATTGTTTATAAATTAATGTTAGATAAAAGTTTAATTTTTATTTAGCATTTAATAGTTTGAATGAATTTTATTTGTTTACTAGTATACAAGTATAAAAAGAAAAACAAAAATTAATAAATATTTAGTATCAAAGCAAGAGAAATAGGATACTAAATCTTAAAGACTTAGACAAACATAGCTTCGCCAAAACAAAAGTTTTAGGTATTAATTTTTTAAATACTATACATAAAAAAATTTAATTTTATACAAAACAAAATTTTAAATTATATAGTTTAGAACATTCAAACATAACCTCTTTTTTTCAGAAAATTATTAGTCGTTTTTTTGTAAAATCCGGTAGAAATAATTATAAACAATGTGTGAAGTTATCTTAAAATAAATAGAACAGAAAAAATATCTAAAATAAATATTAAAATATCAAATTCTGCAGTTTCAAGCGTAACAGGAGAGTTATTTAATTACTTAAAGACATCGCTGTCCAATTTAATAATTTATACTTTAAAAATTTCATCTACCTTTACAGTTAGAAAATAAACCTAATTTTGCGTACCAGTACAGTTTTACAAATAATGGTTTAGTTAGTTTAAGTTTTTAAAACTTAGCATTTAATGACAAACTAAAGTAAACTAATATACGCTAAAGTAAATAAAACTATGGCTAACAAGTTTTTGATACACTTTACAAAACTAAATCAAGTTATTTTCTTAAAGCTTAGTTCTAAATCTGTTATGATATTTATAAACTAATTTAAAAATCTAAATTGGGTATGTTTTATGGATTATGAGTCAACAAAAACTATATATTTCATAATTTTTTTTTTGTGTAAAAAAAAAGAGAATAATTAGTAAAAAGAAATGTTAAACTAAGTTAAGAAACTAAAATATTGCAGAGTATGTGATATTATAAAGATTTTATAGTCAACAAAAACATATTTTTTATTTGTATAAATTTATTAAACTTATTCGACACTGAAACATTACACTTACACAATAACAGTTTTACCACAAAAATTGATAAAGCTAGTAAAAGCCAATATTCGTAGCTATGTACATATAAACAAAATAAAAAACAAAAAGTATAAAAATAAAAGCTACCTATTTAGTTTTAAAATAGTTTTATATCAGTTTAGCAAAATAAGATATTTGTACTGACTATTTACTTTTTTAAGAAAGTTTTAAGTTATTTATGAATGCTTAGTTATGTGTTTTGAAATAATATGTTAGTCTATTATCTTTATCTTAAATAGTATATAAGTATAAAGTAATTTGAAAGTTTATTACATATTTAGATAATTATTTATACTACTTTGGTATTCTGTACTTGTTAATTAATATGGAAAATAAAAACTGTAATTAAGTCAAATACTATTTTTAGGCATTAATAAGTAAATTGTTTGGTTTAAAAATATGACAGTGTATTTTTAAACCTGAGATGAAATTCACACTCAGTTTTATTAAGCTTATTATAAAAATAAGCTAGGTATTATAGATTAAATTAAAACAAATTAAATGGTCAGAATAATGTACAAAGTTCAAAGCATGTATACTAAAAAAAAACATTAAAAGTTTACCATGTTGTGTAGTAAATAATTAACAATTACTTAATTAACAAATCTTGTTAATTTTCAAAATTATTAAACTAATAATAAAACAAAAACTATAACTTTTATTGTATATGAAACACCATCGACATCGATTGACGTCATATGGAATTAAAACACTTCAATTGTTTTTAAGCAAACTTAATTTATATACTTGACGTGTTGCCAAATTGGTGGATGATTTTTGATCTCAATGATTTTGATGATAGATTTAAATGAGTTATACCTAGCTCGCATAATAAATTAAATAATTTTTAAAAGCAAATATAAAAACTTTACTAATGAACTCATTTACTATTTTCTTCACATATGTTTTTATTATTAGTTCCTTTAAATATATCAAAAGTTGTTTTATCAACTATTATTCAGCTAACAATAATTAACCTAAAAGGATTTTCAGATTTTAAAGTAACAATCATATTATTATAAGGTGTATGTACTTATACAACTTTTTAATGAAAAAAATTAATGAGTATTTCGGTGATTTGAGTGATGTATACACGATCTTAAATTCAATGTTAGGATCAATATTTTTGCTTTGTTGCGACTAAAATATAACTAAATTGAAGCAATAAAGTAGTTTAGTTTGAAATACTTATAAATGTTTTGTGTGAAAATAAGTTTTAAGGGCTAAAGATAAATAATTACAAACTCATAAGTTTAAATTTAAACTTATTTATTGCAGTTATAATAAGAGTTTATAATTTTCGTTATTGTTAGATTAAATAATAAAATTTTTGATACAAAAACATTATATTTTTGTATGTAGTTATATGAAGGTATAATTTAGAAATGGATATGATAAAAATATTAAATTTCATTTACTTTCATTAAATTTAGTGCAAATTTAAATTAGTTAAAGTAGCATGAAATATTGAAAGTTGACTTAACAATTATTTACAAAAAACTGTAAATATGTTCACTTTGTATAAATTTATAAGTTTAAAAGTATAAACATGCTATAAGACTTTACTAAAAAGAACATATTTAAACTAACAAAATGTAACATTTTTTTAACTATTGCTAGTGTATATTCAAAAAACAATGATGTTTTATCACTTTAATTTAAATGATAAAACTATTATATAAAAATTTATTGTTAGGTCAATAAAGAGTTAGTATTAAACTCTGAACGTTAAATTAGATCAGCAATACAATATTATTAAGCATAATTTGATTTGATATGAACAAAATAATTGTTGAGCATTTCACAGTTAGTTTTTTTATAAATAATTCAATATTATTTGCAATAAATGTTATATTAATATACTAAATTATATATTGCGTTTATTTACACGCTAATGAACTTGTTGTGCAAAGTATAAGCAGCAAACGTTTAATTAACAAAATTGATACCAACATTTAAACAGTCGACTTATTTTTTAAATAACACTTATCTTATTTTTCAACTAACAAATTATTACCTGTTCTTTAACAGGTTCAAACTTTCAGTTATCAAAGACGCCACTTTTGTTAAATGAAGCATAGTTATATGCATATATCAATCTCTAAAGTTTCTAGTAACAAACAATCTTACGTAGAAATATTTTATTTAGTTATTTGATGTTATAAAAAAAATTAGTTTTACATAATTTATTATGTTTCCTCTTTTTACTAAACTGTTTATATTCTGAAAAGTTTCTAAAATATAGCTGGTTACAACTAACGTGCAAATATGTACTAATTTATTTAATTAATAGACACAAGCAACAATAACTAAATTGATTTAAATCACAGTATGCACATCTATAAACGAAGTAGTTAGAGACTCTCCAAAAGTTTAATTCAGATAACAAAATAAATAAGGTCTATTAAACTAAAATACTACATTAATATCAAACAAAAAATCAAAACTGAAAATTACTAGTCTAATAAACTAATTTACAAAATATTTTATCTAACCGATAAAATATAAAAAAAACTTTTGTGCTCATAAAGAAACCAATCTAATATATCAAAAAAAATCAATAAAAACTATAGTAACAAATTTATACTAAGGAAGTAATAAAACTTAGTCGCATAATGTACCTACAATTATATAAGTTAGCAAAACAATACAATTCGACTTTTTTTTTTCTGAAAAAAGTTTGTACTGAACAGAGCAGTAAAGTGTATTATAAATAAATTACTTTCTTTAGTAATGCAAATATTATGGAAAATGATAACCTAATCAATTTTTATTAAACATATTTGTTATATTTTATATATTTTTGTTCAAAAGAAGAAATCCGTTAAACCACCAAATGCATATTTTTGTAACCTTCACACCATTTCTAAATTGTAAACAAATGCTTAAATATAAATTTAATTTGCTAAGTAGAATAGAATATAAGTGTTAAGTATCAAATAAGACACATGTAAACAAAAATAAAGATAAACATTTAAATTATAAATCATAAAATATACTGATTACTAAAATTAGTAAAATTTTTTACAAGTATTATCATTTTGTTTAAATTTAAATCCTCTTTTTTTAAACTATGTATAGTTTTATCTTTTGTTTTCACATATTACATATTTAAATATGGTAAACAAATGTTAAAAGTGGTTCTTCAGTTAATTAAAACAGAGTTCCCAGTCTGATTTTAAATAGAAGCAATATCAAAAAACAGTCATGCTAGTAAGTATAGTTGGTACCTCTCATATCCTTACGATCTCTCGTGTCTTTACGCACTTTATCGGTGAACATGATGTGCATAAATAAGCGATAGGTAACTGTATTTAAACTTTATAAAAGCTAGTCAATAAATTTCACAGTAAACAATACTATTTGTATAAATACTTTATTTCAGCTTTTGGTTTAATTGTTTTAGATTGTGCTCATTTGTTTACACTTATTTAGGCTTGAAGAAATTTTAATAGATCAAATCTTTATCGTTAAAAACAAAGACATTGGTTACAACTTAGCTTTATTTAGATTTAAGGTTATGTCGATAAAATATATTGAAATAAAACTAATGTGTTCATTTATTTAGTAAAAACACTAAAATAATCTTTGTTCAAATTATTAAATGGTAATCTAAAAAAATTCATCATATTATTTAAATGAATAAACAGACTAAATTTTGTAAGCTAAAGTAAGCTAAGGTTTTATTTTTAAGCTGTTTAACAATTATTATACTTTTAAGTAATTGTCAAAAAAATTATTTAAATAGATAGTTGTGTTTTTTATTCAAAGTATACAATTTTTTTTAACTGTTTTAGTTTTTTTTTTCCAAAACGTGTTTTATGAACTCATAAAATAAACCTGGTTTTATTAAAAAACTATAATCAACATTAGTGTTTCAAACAAGGTACTATAACTTAGTTTGCTGTTTAAAATACAAAAAATTTATAATATTTTTCCAGTATTTAACAGCAAAAATAAAGAAATTTTTACTTCAAATAGATAATAAAGTTGCTTTAACTAATTTATGTGCTTTTTATAAAAGTTAACGGTAGTTTTGTATTCTATAATATACAATATATTTAATTAAAGCGAAATAAATGTCATATATATACTTTTATTTTAACAGAAGTAATTATAATTCCACAGTATTTAAGCAATATAATAGTAACATTATCTATGATGCCCGCTCTGTTGCGGTTTAAAATAATTATCATGAGAGAATAGTCAAAATATGTAACTTAAAAGTATTATATGTTTTACAAAAGAACTATAATATACAGGAAAGTTTCGTAACGTCAACCAAAACTTACTAGTTGACGCTTTGATATATGTTCATAATAAAATGATAATCAATAATTTTGGTTTTCATTAAAACTATCAATTTGTTATTATAAATATTTTTGTTTATATTTAGTAAGTTGTTATAATATTTTATTGCACGATTTTAAACAATTAATTCTAATCCTAGTTTAAAAGGTCTGATTAAATATATTATATTTAACTAAGTCTTATTAATTTATAGTAATTTAAAACAAAAGAATAAACAACCAAAGTACATTTAATTTATTGGGTTCCTGTTTTAAGGGTTTACTACTCTTTTACTTGTCATACTTTTATGTAATTAATAGTTTAAAAATTGTTTTATTATAAATATTAATCTATGGGATTTTATTATTTCTAATAACAGTTAGCAACCTTTTTTACTATTCAAAATTTTTAGTCACAAAATTAATAAAAAAAAACTTTATAACTAAAATAACTTTAGTTTAGTATATAGCAAAACTAAGTATTTAACTATTTAAAAATAATTATAATTGGTTACAGCTAAACGATAAGTGGTGTTTAAAATAAGTTCCTTAAAATTATGAAAGGTTAGGTAAATTTTTAGTTTTTTTTTTGAAATATTTTTGCATGTGTACTTTATTAGAAATCGAACTATTATCATTTCAAAGACGATGAACAACTTTTTGAAATTGATTTTATATATTTTCTGTTAGTTTGTTATTAATAACTTATGAAAGGGACACAACACAAGCGTTTGTATTTTTAGATAAATCTTATACTTATTCATTAATTGTTTTATAAATTTTTTGAAAAGTCTGATGGTTCTCTCTAACTTATCGTTAACGTTTAATTCAAAAAAAGTATAAATACATACCTAGCTAATATACTGTATGATATATACCGTTTTGATCTTTAAAGAACTTTACTTTCTTATCAATTGTTACTTGTGTTCGTATTTTGCACGAATAAGTTCAAAAATTTAAAATGCAAATAAGTTTTAAAACTAAAATTTTTTCAACGGCAGTCGATTATTCAAGTCAAGATATAATTATCAATCTAGATTTAAAAAAAATTATTACATTTATTACACACCTGGCAAAATTAATACTATTTCTGTAAAAACAATAATCTAAATACTAACAGCCACTCGAGACAAGCTTTCACTAAATAATTTTAATATATATTTTATCAATTTCTTTTAATTTGAACCTTTTCTTTCAAGGTATTGTCACAATGAAGTTCATCGAACATCAAACTTAATTTCAAGTTAACTTTTGATACAAATGTACTTTTGCTTTGATGTTACTGACTGTTCTGTGTTTGCATGTGTTACAAAATATGTCAAGTTATTCTTAGAATATGGCTAGAAAAAAAAAATTCTTCTTTTAACTTAATGATTTTACTACAGAATAACTTTCATGATCAAAAGTACCCTTCCCCATTAGTTTGGTATTAAGTTCGTTCATATGCTTAAACAAATTTACAATGAATGAGAATTTTAATAACCAAGTTTAAAAAGCATCTTAAAACTTTCTAAAACTTTATTAAATTTACTTAAAATAAAAATATTATGGATTTCAGACTTTTTTATTAAGTTTAAAGCATAAAAACGCTAGACCAGCATAATATTCACGAAAGTTCTTGATTTTTTATTATTAATATTAGTTTAACGGATTTGATGCAGGTTAAAATTTCCTTTAACCTTAATTACCAATAATATATGCAAGGATTATTCCTTGGGCACAACAGGTCTCGACAATTTTGGTTTTGGAGACAAAGTTAATTTTCAGATTTATTTATTTACAAAGGCAACAATGTTTCACCCCTAAGGGATCTTCAAGCCTGCAAACTAAAATAAACATAAGACGATGGACAACTTAAAAAAATACAATAATGCAAAAAATTATAATTTAGTTAAAATTAAATTAAAAAAAATGTAGAGTGTTATTACTAGATAATTAATTAACAAAATTAAAAAAAAAATATAATAATGAAAAAGACTTTTTAAATATGATTTATACTTACAATAGATGATTTGTTCTATATAAATTTGGATTTAGCTTATGACAACATAAAACAAAACAAAATGGCGCTCAACAAATAAAGGTATAAGTAATAACAAAAATAGAAATAAGTGATAAACGAATTAAATACGCTAAGTTTTAAAATAAAATTTCCTAAAGTGCGGGCAGGTGTAGAAGAGTTCTTGTCTTTTGTTTTAAATTCGTTTCTTTTTAGCAAGTGCTATTTTTTTTTTCCAAATTGCAAGTCTTACAGATTTTACCTATATTCTTTATTTCTCTGATCTTATGCATTATGCTCCATCTTAAATCGTAGCAAGTGTTATTGTTTTTTGTCTCCAAATGTACTTTTTTTCGAATTCCTTTAATTTGTTGCTGAACGAGGCCGATTTAGAACTTTTGACTTATTAAACTCTTGTGACTCAATAAGACTTTTTTATTAAGTTTAAAGCATAAAAACGCTAGACCAGCATAATATTCACGAAAGTTCTTGATTTTTTATTATTAATATTAATTTAACGGATTTGATGCAGGTTAAAATTTCCTTTAACCTTAATTACCAATAATATATGCAAGGATTATTCCTTGGGCACAACAGGTCTCGACAATTTTGGTTTTGGAGACAAAGTTAATTTTCAGATTTATTTATTTACAAAGGCAACAATGTTTCACCCCTAAGGGTTCTTCAAGCCTGCAAACTAAAATAAACATAAGACGATGGACAACTTAAAAAAATACAATAATGCAAAAAATTATAATTTAGTTAAAATTAAATTTAAAAAAATGTATAGTGTTATTACTAGATAATTAATTAACAAAATTAAAAAAAAATTATAATAATGAAAAAGACTTTTTAAATATGATTTATACTTACAATAGATGATTTGTTCTATATAAATTTGGATTTAGCTTATGACAACATAAAACAAAACAAAATGGCGCTCAACCAATAAAGGTATAAGTAATAACAAAAATAGAAATAAGTGATAAACGAATTAAATACGCTAAGTTTTAAAATAAAATTTCCTAAAGTGCGGGCAGGTGTAGAAGAGTTCTTGTCTTTTGTTTTAAATTCGTTTCTTTTTAGCAAGTGCTATTTCTATTTTTTCCAAATTGCAAGTCTTACAGATTTTACCTATATTCTTTATTTCTCTGATCTTATGCATTATGCTCCATCTTAAATCGTAGCAAATGTTATTGTTTTTTAGTCTCCAAATGTACTTTTTTTCGAATTCCTTTAATTTGTTGCTGAACGGGGCCGATTTAGAACTTTTGAAAATATGTGTTTCAACATGTGTAGCTTCAGATAAGTCATCTTTATTATGGAAAAACATTTTCCATCTCATTCTATTTGTTCATTTGGAGACTAAAAAACAATAACACTTGCTACGATTTAAAATGGAGCATAATGCATAAGATCAGAGATATAAAGAATATAGGTAAAATCTCTAAGACTTGCAATTTGGAAAAAATAGAATTAGCACTTGCTAATAAGAATCGAATTTTAAACAAAAGACAAGAGCTCTTCTAAACCTGCCCGCACTTTAGGAAACTTTATTTTAAAACTTAGCGTATTAAATTCTTTTATCACTTTTTTCGATTTTTGTTAATATTTGTACCCTTATTTGTTAAGCGCCATTTTGTTTTGTTTTGTGTTGTCATAAGCTAAATCCAAATTTATATAGAACAAATTATCTATTGTAAGTATAAATCATATTTAAAATTTAAAAAGTCTTTTTCATTATTATAAAACTTTTTTAATTTTGTTAATTAATTATCTAGTAATAACACTATACATTTTTTTAATTTAATTTGAATTTAATTATAATTTTTTGCATAATTGTATTTTTTAAGTTGTCCATCGTCTTATGTTTATTTTATTTTGCAGGCCTGAAGATCCCTTAGGGGTGAAACATTGTTGCCTTTGTAAATAAATAAATTTGAAAATTAATTACCAATAATGATTAAACACGAGGTAAGTAAATATTAAATAAAAAATTAAAGGAAATGTTTGGTAATGTTAGTAAAGTATTTAGAATATAATTTAAATCTTCATATTACAACTTTATTTTATTTTTTGTTTTAGAATATAAATTTTATTTCAAATCAAGTTGGTTTTAATTAAAAGGTAAAAATAAAGTTTGTAAATAGTTAACAGATGGCACGAAAGACGTTAACTATTTTTTATAACCTTCAACCTTATATATAATTGTTTATAACCTTATAATAATAGAAAAAAAAAATATTATATAATAGATTTCTTTTAAACATGCTTTGGCGGAAAAGTGTTTTGACGTCAATTTATATTCAAATTATTTCTTTCGTTTAATTCCAAATTATAAAATTTTGAAACATATACACAATATTTAACTTTTAAGATCGTAAATTGAATTTTAAAACGAGAAAAATATTTCGTCAAATTAGTATATACATTTTTTGTTCACTGATTTCAGTTTTATGGATGAAAGAAAACAAGTTCAATCTAAAAAACAAATAAAAATAAACCAGCTGTTTTGCTTTTTTTCGTTTATAAACAACAAACCATAATACATTTTTGAACTATCTTTTTTATAAGTTATAATAGTTTTTAGACCTATCTTTAAACTAACTAGCGATAAAGGATTAAAAAACATAAAATTTTTATTATACTTTACAGTTCAATTTATATTAAACTGATTTTTTTTAGTACTCTAAGTTTATAAAGATGTTTATACAAATGTATGTTTTAACTATTTGAATATCGCTAAACTATAAAGTTAAGACATTACACTTCATTGTATAACGTTTCAATTGCTATTTTAATAAAATATGTGTACTGCGTTTTCAACAGTTTCAAATTCGTCAATAACTGAGCTTCTTACTTTCATATAGGATTATCTTACTTTTAACTTAGTTTTGAAGTTATTGCTTGTGTGGAAATCAATGGCGTCACTAAAGACAAAATATACTTAAACAGAATTATAAACTGTAAATAAGTATTTTTTAAAGTACTTTGATACTACTACCTAGTCTTGAAGTTTGAATAAAACAAGCTGTATAAACATGTTCACAAGTTAGATTCCTTTCTTTTTAAAACAAAATACAAAAAAATCAGTTATTCTAAGTTTTCTAAAAAACTATAGTTTTTCAGTGGAAATTTTGTCTATTATATAATTTTATTTTAAAAACGTCTAACAGTACAAATGATTTTTAGCAGTTCTTATTACGGTCGAATGTTTTTAAAATGGTGTCATGTCTGGTTCTTTAATTATAAATAGCAACTGTAAACAGTCCGCATTTTGATAATATTTCAGTCTATCGATAGCTTTACTTTACTTAATAAACCTTTCCTCTAATAAACTATTTCCTTTATCAAATTTTAATTTCCTGAATGCGGCAATCAAAAGCGTAATTTGACTTGTTTAGTATTCTATAAGCCAAATGCGCTTAAGTTATAATAGTTAAACATATTTAAATAATTTGATTTTATAATGAAGAATATTTGTTTTTAGTAGATTAAACAAAACTATTACATTTTTATATATAATTAAAGATTTTTGTGAAAAAGAATATGTCTTGTTGATATAAAACTATCCTTCAATAAAACTTGAGAAAAAGTCTACTTTATAAAAAATTGTCGCATTGATATTTTATTTAGTAATTTTACTGAAAATAAATTGAATGAGAGGGATAGATAATGATTAAAAACTTAAATAAAATATAAGGATCTCTATTTTCCAAAGTAAGTTCAGTTGTAGAAAAAAATATTTATACCTAAAGTTTAAACAAGATTAGAACATTAACTGTATAAAAATATGCCATATTTTAGTAGGTTTTAAAATATACTTATGTTTTATGTCAAAATATAGTTTTAGATTAAAAAGAAAATTTCGTTAATATATAAATAATAAGATTGTAATTGTAAAAAAATAGTTTAAGCGTCTAAAAAATGTATACTTCTAGTTTTTGTGCAGTCAAATACTAAAATTGCGATTAGAAGCTTGTTTTATGATGTTTATGGTAAAAGTAAATTTTTAAATTTAGTTTGACTTAAACAGAGTAGAAAGATAAATAGCCTACTTATCTAACTTGACTTTTTTTGGCTAACTACCTGTATTTTTTGATGATGTGTTAGTGATCATTTTCACTTTGTTTTCCATCAGTATAACTTAGAGTATTAATTATCTTCTAGCGCCAGTTTACGAAAACTTTTAAAATAGAAAAAAAAATGTTAAAATTTGATTTTTTATTCAAAAACTAGTAGAAATATAAAATTAAGGTAACAAGTATAACAACATGTGTTACTAATATAAATAACTATAACAAATGTAAACAAACAAGGATATTCTTTTATTTTCATAATTCGGTTAAGTGTGTAAACTTAACACAAAATGTGCACAAGTTCTTAATAAATTGAGTACTTTCGCAAGTTTTTGTTTTTAAACTGTGGTTAGGAATGAGTACAATTTAATGAATATCATAGTTTATAAGTGACAAAAAAAGTGCAAAAAATGTTTTTTCTGAAGAACTGGTGGACAAAAAACCTTTCAGTTATCGCACGACCCGTAAAATTTTTAACGTTGTTTTCAATTTACTTAATATCGATAAATTTAATAAACTCTCTTCATATATCAATATAAATACAATTTTTAGATATTAGAACTGATTAAAAATTCTTTATAAAACTTCAAAAAACGTAATTGGGTAAACTTCTAGAATAATAAACACTCAAAATTGTTAAAGATTAAATTTTTGACAAGCAAGGTAAAAATTCTTCTGATTCGGTTTTCAGTTTATGTCTATGGCCTAAATTAAACAATTTTTTACTTTAAATGTTATACTGGATCACTTATACTGTGTTTTTGCTGTTTTCCTGTTTTCTGTGTGACATCGAAAGGAACTAAAGACTTTTTTTTTTAAGAGATTGTATATCAATTTGTTTTAAAAAACCTTACTAAAAATTCATACTTATTCGGTTGATTTTGATATCAAGTAAAGTTTATTTCATATTTTTTAAATAAGAACGTCGAAAAAATATTTTTTTAAATTTATAATTACCAGCATCTCAACTCTGTTGATGACGGCCGTAGTAAACACTATTTAAAAATGATCGAACGAGCATAGACTATAGTTTCACAATAAGCTGAAAATGTCTTAGACGTTGAGCTGTGAAAGATTAAGCTTTATAAATTTTACCCACAAACGGTCACTTCATTACTTTGTATTTAAGCCCTCTTGGTAAGATATAAACAGCGGTTTTACGCGACTATGCCTGTCTAGTGAATCCTAATAAGGACGAAACCGGTCTTAGGTTGTTTCGGATACTTTTTTTTTTCTGATCGTGTGGTAAAGTTCATTATTAATTACAAAATAATTAGTTGATAATTTCAAAAATTGCACAATTTTAAAATGAAATTTGGTTTAACAATTGATCAAAAAACTATTCTAGTAAGTTTGTTACAAAAATAAATTCTACTATCGTTTATTATTATCGGTTGACGTCAGCTATTTGCCTTTTTACTAAAACTTTTGGTAAAGTACTTAATGCAATAAAAACTAGTTTAAAACTTTATAAAGTAAATACAGAACATATTTGTAAAACTATTACCAATAAGTTGTAAAAGATTAATTTTTTAAAATAATATAATGTGCTACAACCATACTGAAATGTTTGTTTAAACATCATACTTTTTTTTTAATTATGAATACTAGTTAAAACGAAGTTGATATTTATAAAGAAGTTAATTTAGGTATCTATGAAACTTAAACATTAATTACTTTTAACTAACAATGTTTATAAAATTTAATTATTATGGTTTTTTTTAGTTGACAAATTCTTTTCTGTCCCTTAAATAAAGTTTCAAATTTATACTACTAAATTGTAGTTAGTAGTTACAGTTTAAAAAAAAGTATTACTTTTATATAGTTTACATAAACTACTAAAACAAAAAAGAAATTTACAACGCAAATTTGTTAAAAATTTGTTTATATTAAATATACCATTTCTATTTTTAACTAATTATAGTTTTATACTAATATATGACACATTATAAGCATAAACAATAGTGAATATTATATAATTTTTCTTGTTTACAATATTTACACAAAAATTGAACACATACTGTCTAGTGATAAACGTGTCGTGATTTGTGATTTTTTGTTTTTTATCAGTAACATGATAATCGAAACTTAAAAATTTAAGTTAACTTTTTAACAACTTTAAACTTAGCTGAACTATATGAATATTGCTAAAAAATAATTTTAAAACACTACACAAACGTTTTCAACAGTTTTAAATTCGTAAAGAACAGCGCTTTCTACCTGTACATAGAACATTTTATTTTTTACCTAGTTCTGAAGTTAATGCTTGTGTGGAAACCAATGGCGTCATTAAAGACAAAAAATACTTAAGCAGAATTATAAACTGTAAATAAGTATTTTTTAAAGTACTTTTTTTTCTACTACCTAGTCTATAAGTTTAAACAAAATAAGCTGTATAAACATGTTCACAAAATAGATTTCTTTGATTTTAATACAAAATACAAACAATTCAGTGATTCTAAGTTTTCAAACAACTAAAGTTTCTCATTGGTATTTTTGTATATTACATATTTTTATATTAACGTCTAACACAAAACATGCTTTTATAACAGTTCTTAATATTGTCGATTGTTTTAAAAATGTTCCTCATTTGCGTTTTTATGATCTTAAATAGCAACTATAAACGGTAAACTCTTCGATATTAATTCAGTCTATCGATAGCTTTACTTTACTTAGTTTACCTATTTAATTTATCAAATTTTAATTTGCTTAATGCGGCAATCAAAAGCGTACTTCGGAAATTCAGTATTCTATAAGCCAAATGCTATAAAGTTATACTATTAAAACATATTTAAGTATTTCAACTTTATGATGTGAAACCTAATTTTTTTTTAGATAAAAAAATATATTATGTTTAATTTTAAATTAAAGCTAAATACTAAAAGGGATATATCTTGTTGTTATCAAACTTTTCTTAAATAAAAACTTGTAAAATTATCTGTTGGCCATCACATGCAAGTATTGTTTATTTTAGTTGCAAAAAAAAATTTGTACTTTATTAAAAAGTTATTTTTTGATAACTTATTGTAATGAAGGAATATACTTTACAAATATACAAAACAAAAAAAAAAAAAACAGTAAACAGTAATTTCACTGAAAGTTATATACGTTTGTAAAAGTTTTAATAAACAATTATTTCTATTTATGCAAGTTCTACCGCACTGAGCGGTTTAATATATTTAATAAAAATTATATTTACTTTAACAATTAAAAAAGAAATTTGTAAAGAAGTATTAACTAAGATTTTATTCATAGCTTTATTTACTTTTACTTATTTAGTATCCTATTTATGTGGTTAATAGTTAAAATCATTTTGCCCCTTCATATACTTATATATCTTTAACGAAATATGTTTATTTATACAAGAAAACTTAAAAATTGTATGCTAGTTTTCTTGTTTTAAGATATATTTAAGATTGATCGCTTCAATTAATTATAACTCTACTGTACTGTTTTATCAAACTGACTGATATAAAAGTTGTTCTAATAAAGATATTTGAAACTGAAGAGAGAGTACTCTAAAATAAAAAAGCTTTAAATAGTTTGATTATTGAAAGTTGTACTTCATATTTTTATTGAAATTAAAATTGTAAGCAGTCATACTTGAAAATTTATTTTTTACCAAATTTATTTGCTAACTTATATTCCTATAAAAAATTTAAAATACGATAACTAGTATATATGATTAAGTTTAGATAAATTCAAGGTTACTTATTTTTGATTTTGGTGGACCATTATAATTTGTGGGAAGAACCATTCTTATATATAGTTTGTGAATTTTAAAAATTGAAAATAAAGAATACATTGTAAAAACATTTGTGACAAAACATAAAACGCACAAAATGCGAGTTCCAAGGCAAAACAACAAAAGTAAAACTTATGTTTTGGTTTTTGATTGTATGAAATAATCAAACTATAAATTTTGCAATACTGTAATTAATAAAATAATGAAACCATTAAGCTATTGAACATATGAATAGCATAAGATTTTAAACGCATTTTTAATTTAAATTAGCAAATTTTTTCTAGAATAGCTAAACATATTTTTGTTTACATAAAGTAAACTTTAAATTTATTGAGTAAGTTTAAATTATTTTGACATATTAAAAAGATATAGAATATAAACCTTTCATTAAATTGAAAAACTATATTTTAGTAACATTAATAGATCAACAAAACTTATTATTATATATATATAAATAAACTAGCTGCTCTAATGCGACTTAAAGTTTTGTTCTGTTTTAGACTAATGTATTCAATTTATTATGGCATAAATTTTAATTAAAAAATGAGTAACGCTAAATGATTCAACTAACATTTAAAATATTGAAAGTTTAAAAAAAGGCTAATAATTTATTAACTTACATAAGAAATAGTTTCTGATATTTATATTGATTAATTTTGTACATGTTGTAACATAAGTTATGATGTTGCTATACTAATTAATGTTATAATAGTTTTCTTTAATCAAACTTTTATATTATCCCACACATTTTATATTTAGTTTTGCTATTTAGTTACAACAATTATTTTTAAATGTAAATTAATAAAATTTAGTTGCTTATAAAGTTTCATTACTTACTTACTTTTAATAAGACTACTTTAAACAAACTTAACAAAAAACATCGGCGAAAGTCTGCAAAGTAGAAACCTGGACTTTTGTTTGTCGTGAGACAAGTTTAACAAAAAGGTTGATCATACCAATTCGATCATCAGACCACAAGTTTCGGTAGACTGAGATCGGTTTTGTTCTTATTAGAACTCATCAGTCAGCAAAAACGGAAAAACCTGCAGTCGCTAATCGACAAACAGTTTATAAAGCTTTCACATGAAGCAACCATTTGCTGGCAATGATCAGTGACGTCAGAATTGTCGTTTGCCATGCAACTTTAAAACATTGTCTGCTAGGCAAGACATCTGGTACGCTCGTTTTAGTACGATAAACAAAAAACATCGGAGAAAGTCTGCAAAGCAAAGGCTTTCTTTCTTCAAAATAAACATGTTTTAAATAGTAACCAACCATAGGAAAGGGTTAGACTTCTTTGTTTAATAACAAAACAATAAAGTTTTTTTTTTACTTTTTATAGTTTAAAAATTGTTAATTTAAAAATAGAAAGTAAACAAATACGTAGGTAAAATATATGTCACTCAAGTAAATCAATAAATCTTTATTAATTATTATATAAAGCAATATTTCATACACAGCATAAAGTTTTTATTACATTAACATTTTATAAAAGTAATAGTTGAACATATTTTTATAGTTAGTATTAGCTAATTGTATAAACCGAAATAAAACCGTGTTGTTAATTATACTGACTTTTATATATAATTTAAAAATAAAATTTTAAATGTCACAATGTGTATTTCTTGTGATTCTTTAAATATATTTTGTTTTTATCTTAATAATTGTAATAATGAAACACTTAATACGTAGAAACTATAGTGAAAAAAACGAACATTAGATGTTTTTGTGTTATTATTATAATTTAGAACTATATGCTTTTGATAAAAAAGTAGTATTATGATAAAAATAAATCAAAATAACTTTGTAAACATTCCGATTACAAATAGTTTATATTATTCAATGTAAAATAGTAAAAATAAATAACTAGGGGCTACATTTGATTGTATCAAATAAATGAATACAAACATTTCATCTTAAGCTTAAATTAAAACTTTTTAGTATCTTAAATAATAACAGTTATAAAATTTATACTTTGATATTTTTTGATACTTTACTAGTTTTAAGTTAAACTTGATACGTTTTCAATGTCAATTTTTTTCTACATTACTTCTAAGTTTTCGTACTAATTATTATTTATAACCGAAAAAAGTTACAATGTAAAGAAAACAATTGTTGTATTTAAAAATTAATAAAAAAATTATAACTATTTTGTCATACATATTAAAACAGATAAAGAAAAACAAATGTAATACGTATAGTTTAATAATCATAAATGAATTTATATATCGTGTTTTTCGTTAACTTTTGTTTTTATCTTTACGACATCATTAATACGGACACAAACATTAAAAAAAGTATAAGTGCTAAGTTGAACTAGTAAATATCATTTTTGCAAATTTAGTAGCGATTATTTTGAAGCTGTTGAAAACGCAGTATACTATTCTTTCAAAATGAAATTAGTTCGAAAGTTTTAATTTATTCTATAACCATCACTAAATTGATTGATTTAAAATCAATAATCTTCAGACAACAATAGAAAACAAAAAGTAGTTTATATATTTTGTTTTATATCAGCTACTTTGTTGTAATTAAAACATTAAACCTATAGATTTAAAAAAAAATTATAATTTATTAGTATTAAAACGTGTATTTACTAGTTAAAAATACCTTGGCAGTTAATAGTGACAGAAATGACGTATATTCTTTTGTTTGAGAAGTTTTCGAGTTAAGTACACTAATTTTGAGTTAGCAACAACGCAAACTTAGCAAAACTTTTGATATAGTCAACCTCTTAAAGTATATTCACCTTAGAAACACACAGCTTTGAACGTTTTAAAAAAATACGTTAATTTATCACAGACCCTTTAAAGGGTTGTCTAAATTGCACAAGCGTACAAACTTGCATTAGTACAAAAAGTTTCACGAAGACACTTTTTCACGGAGACAATTTTGAATAAATATATATATATTTTTTCATTTTAATTTTTTATTTTTTACTATCGCTGTTACCCGTAAACCTTACTCTCGGTCGGTAAGTTATTTTTGTAATACTTTTGCTTTCTTTTTCAAACTGTTATTTTTACATTTTAGTTTTTTTTTTACTATCACTATTACCCCTAACCCTTTACCTCGGTCGGTAGCTTTTTTTATAAGTTTTCATTTATTTATATAGTATTTATTACGACTTATTTTTACTAACCATTTTTTTTTTTCATATTAATTTAACAATTACAAAATAAATCAACTGAGTTTGTTTTATTTTTACTGTCAAAATTCCATAGGTGGTTTGCAAGTTGGGTACAATTTTTAGGTTGGTTTTAGAGGGTTTAGAAAACGAGGCCTTATTCATAATATCTTGATTTAAATGTTCATTTGCTTGAACCTAAATAAATTTTGGTGGTCATTTTCGGACATTTAAACCTTAGCTTGATATATTAAATTATTTAAGCATCATTTGCTATCCACGAAGCATTTTCTTTTCAATCTACGATTGCAAAGTTTTCGTTTTTATCTGATTTTTTCATAAGCTGTTAATTGTGTAAATGGCCTCATTCAAAAAAGCTTAAAAAGAAGTCTCTTAATAAAAATAAGATTTTAAAGATATTTACGTTGTTATTTTATACAATTATACTATTAAATCTATCTTATAAAAATCATTTTTAGAATTTATACCATAGCCGCTAAATAGTTTGCTTTTATAAAAGTAAATATAAGTTAAAACTATCTGATGTTTAACTTAAAACTAAACAAAAAAAACATGAAAATTATTACCACCAAATGACCTTATAAGCTATTAAAAAGTTACAACAATTTTTCCGTAAAATATATTTATATATCTTCTTTTGACTACGTATGACGTCAATGCAAAACAATAAAAATGATATTTTAAGTTTGGTTTTAAATTAAACGTTTAATTTGTATTGAGGAATTTAGTTTTCTATAAACGCAATATTATAACAAGTTCTTGAAAAAACATAAAAATAAACACTCTAACTGGTTTTTTTATTATGTATTAAAAATTAATACTCTTTATTTAAAGTCGTTAAGTTTGAAAGTTATATTTTGCTAATCTTGTAAACATATAAAACATTTCAGTAAACTAGTTATTGTAACCAAGGATGTTAATCAATTTTGAGTTTCTGAAAATGCCTATTATCAAAGTTTAGATATTATATATTTAGCCGCTCTGCGCGGTACAAACTTGATACAAGAAATGAATTTTCTCATTTTAGATTCAAATTGTTCATAAACCTTAAGTTGTAGTCACAGTTTGCTATAAGTTTTTTGACGTCAATTATATGCCTTCGTTACTGAAAGTTCTTTTAAAGTAATTAAATGATAAAATAAAAACTACAATCAATAATTAACAAAAAAAAATCTAGTCAATTTGAGCAAAATTGCGAGCAAGGAACAAAAATCGTAGTCTGATCATAAATAAGAAAATTGCTGGTATTCATTCTTAATTTTTTTATATAATAAACTGCAGTGAGTATTTTTTCATATAAAACGTCATATTGATGTTGAAGATCTTAAAACACAAAAGTAAAAATAAAAAGTTAGTTTAATTTTAGTTTTATCTCTGTGCAATCAGTTCTTTAGCTACACAGATTTTATTTATTTAAATTACTTTGGTGACTTCTGTAGTGTACGACTCGAAAACCAAAAAGATTCTTTGTACACTAGTTCCAAAGACCAAACTGCTTAAGCTTTTTTTCGTGAATAATCTCTAAACTAAAAACAAAAATTGGTAACAATTAAAGTCTAGAATGAAGAATAAATTTTAAACTAAATGTCAAAAACCTATAAAGACAAACAGAAGGAAAATTTTGTTAAAAAAACTTAAAGAAACACTTATTATGAATTTTTTTAAGGATATTTTAAAACTAATTCTTTTTTATACTTTTAGATTGATTTTTTAATATTTGAAGCATTTTTTTAAAAGCATTCTTAAATGTATTTATTAAATATTCTTTAAAAAATTTAATAGTAAACAGTTACTTACTGTAATTAAGTTATGTACTTATGTTATTTAAAAACATTATTTTAATTTCGTTAGGTATTTACTTCAATTTAGTTTGCGAAATTCCCACGTTATTTTCTAGCTTTGCTGCTGCTTAGTTTTATAAAACAATGTTTTGTAGGTTAAGTTTTGTAGGTACTAAAAACTATGAATGTTTCAGTAAATTTTTAAAAAATAACTATAAAGAGTTTTAAAAATTCATATATTAAAAAACTTATGCCTATATAGTTTAAGATAAAGTTTTTCAAATGCACATAATTACTTTTGATAGTTCAACTATTTTTTTTAACTTTAAAACTAGTTTTAGATAAAGTTTCAGCTTATCTTTTCTAAAACTAAGTAAAAATACCATCATACCGTAGAAATTAGACATAAAGAGATCTTTTTTACTTAAATGTAAATGTACTAACTGTTTACAAATTACGTCGAAAATTGTTTAAGGTACAGCTTTGTTTAGATATTTTATTTATTTAAGGTTTTAAACGAACAAATATAACTAACTAGAACTATAACTTTAACTAGAACTAAATAGAAGTTTATATAAGTAAATAAAGAACTTATCTCTTCTATATTTAATTGACAAAAACTACTACCTTTTCATAAAAATACGAAATGTTTTACATTTGATTAAAAATTATTTTTAAAATAAATATTTTCCAAGTGTTCACCAAAAGAGGCAGCCTATTTGAGTAAATTATAGCCGATTTACGCCCAAAACTTTAATAAACAGAAAGAATAAAAGGCTGTAGTGGTTTTCAAAAATAATACAACTTAAAACAAAGTCACATTTTGCTACACTTTGTTAATTAGGTCAAGTATATATCTTCATAATTAAAGTTTTTGTTTCATTAGTACCTAATTAAATTTAGCCTAAAAGTATATTTTATTCAATTAAAAATAGAACTTATTTAAGTGAAATGTTATTAACTTTTCCTAAACTATTACATTAAATTTCGTGTAAATTTTTTACATTTCGTTGAAATTAACAATATTTATTACTATATAAACATAATACAAAAAGTTTTTAAATGATCTAACTGTAAAAAAATTATGAGTTTTTTTTAAACATATTCTAAATCATGCAAATATGAATATTTTTTAAACAAAAATAATTATACTGCGTTAAACTTATAACAGTTTTAAACACTTAGTATATACGCAAAAACTATGAGTTTAAATTTAAATATTAAAACTTAATACACTATAGATTTTTCATTTACGCATTCAATAAATTATTATTATAATGCCAATATAAAAACTAGTGTAGTTTTTTTAATAGCTTAAATCTAAACTTATAGTTTTTCCGTAAATAAATGAAGTCGTTAGATTTAAAAATTAAAAGTTTGATTGTTTAAGCAAATAAGAAAAACTAGATAAAGCATTAAACCATCTAAAAAGAAAACTTTGTGTGAACTTTTGAAGTATGTTTTTTCTAAGTTTTAAACTTTTTAAAAACAAAAAATTAATAAATAAATTTTGCTAGATTTTAATTGATATAAGTTACAAGTCATATGTTTTGCAAAAGATAAAAAGTAAAATGAAAAACTAAATTGTAACTATTACTTACATAAGACAAATTGTCTAGGTACTGACATATGAAAACAAATCTTAAGCAGACTAAAGCCCCTAAAAACCAAATTTGTCACCAAAAATAACTAAAGAACCTCTCACGGCCTTTGAAAATATTTAATATTAATGAATCAAAATCTTTAAAACCTCCTGCATTTCAATGATTAATTAACTATTATTTTAAAGAATAAACTATGTTTTACCATAAACATTAATGTACTTGTTAAGTTGCCAAACATAGAGTTTGTAAGTTTTGTTATAAGGTTAAACCATAAACAGATTTTGTTTTAAAATGTTGCATATAGTTATTTATATGGTTTATATCTTTATAAATTCATACATTTTAGTATTTTGTTGATTTGTTTACAAACTTTGTAATAGTATTCAAATGCAAATATTAAGTCAACTTACAGTATGGTCAAAAAAAAGATGTTTAAAAATTTTTTTGTCTTAACAAAACTTTAGAACTTTACACACAAGTTAGGTAGAACAACTATTTATTCATATTCATACTAAAATCAATAAAAAATAATCGAGTTTTTAAAAGTTTTATGTATAGAAAAAGCCTAATTAATATAATTGTAATGTTTTATTTGCATATGATGACAATCGGTTTTAATAAAACTCATGTTTATTTTATTCATTTTATTACGATTAAAAGTTTTTTCTCTTTGTTTATTTCAGTTTCTTTTTAGACAAATAAGCTTCCTTAGTTAGTTAAAAAACTACTTAAAAGTATAATTTTTAAATTATTCTAGTGTATTGGTGTTGATTTATATTTAATTAGGTACAAATATATAAATACCTGTGATTAAAACTTGGATCGGATTCGTAAAATAAGGTTGTTTTTAATTAAACGTCTAGAAAAAATACCAAGTTTCATATTAATTTATTAACAAACTTGATAATAATTAATTCTAATCCATTTACTTACCATCAATTATATAGTTTTAAATTTTCAGATTTTGTTTTCATTCAAATTCAAACATGTTATACGAAGGTTATAAGTTTGTAAAACAAAATACAGATGTATTATACGGTTTTACTTGAGATTTTTATTGTTTGAACTTTATAAATAATCATTTGTAAATTTTATTTCAAATAAATTGATTGAACCATTTTTCATCAGAATGTATGTAACGTTCTGCAAACAACACAATATAACTATAATATTAAAGCAATGTAGTATCAAGTTATCTTTAAATAATATATTTGTTTAAACAAAGGATTTACTTTTATATTCAAAGCGTCAAAAGATAAGTATAATCAATATTTTCCCGAATGAATAAATAAATTGATAAGCAAAATCACACGATAATACTCAAAAGGGTTTCTAGCAGCAATTTAATAAAAAAAAATTCTACAGGAATTTGAACCAAGTATTGTATGACATTAGTAGAAGTTAAGATAAAGTATACCAATAACAGTTAGTGCTATCGCTTTAAAAATATAAACTAGTTTAAATTAGTGATCTAACGGATCACTTTTAAAAATGCGACTGAATCCAAGTTTTAGATTTTTTTGTAAATTTCAAATTGAGCCGGATTCGTATACTAAATACTTTAAATTTTTGTAGTTTAAGTAGAGATAAAATACAAAAAAAAATATTATAGTCTTACTAGTTTAGTAAAAACGTGTTGAATGATGGTCTTGTTAAGAAAGAAACACGATGTCATTGTTAAACTTTTTTACTTTAAACATTAATAAAAGAACTTAACATTGTAAAAACAACCTACATATATTTATAGTTATGCAAAATCTCTATTTTAACTTTACGATATAGCTTCAAGCTACTCATATGATTAAAATTAAACTTTGTATTTTGTTTGATATCAAAAAATTAGACATTAAAATGTTTAAAAGACTATAATTTTTAAATAATTTATATTTTAACAAGCTTTTATGAAAGTTTTCATACAAAAATTTTAATCAAAAGATAAATATTTAACTATTTAGCAACTGTTAAGATAAACAAAAGTAACTAATGTAGATGATTTTATTTACTCATATCTGTTAATTATATTTATATAATATCTTATTGTTTCGGACAGTACGTATTTAAAATAGTTGTTAAAATAAAACTGAGTAAAAGGTTTAAGTTAATAAAATTTATAAGCGTAATCTAAACAAAGCTTTGTGATTTTGAATAGTAAATTGTTGTACAAATATAACTTAAAAAAATAGATAATTTATGTTTTTAGTTTATTTACATAATATTAAAAATTTTAATTTTTTATGTTTAAAATTGAAACAAAAAAATAAGTTAAAACAAGTTAGTTAAAAAAATGTTGCACAAAATTGTTGTAAATTAAGAAAAAGTTTAAAATTAGTTTTATGCAATTTAAACTGATGTTACATCAGCTTTAAAATTTATTTCAGCAAGAATTTCTGAAATTTTTGTCAGAAAATTCAATTAATGAAAATACTGATTTATTATATGTATTAAGCATCAATATTAACAAAAGAGTACATTTTGTCGCTTGAGGCATTTTTATACTTTCTTGACAGAAAGTGTAAAAATGTTTTCATAAAACTAAGTTTATTAAAATTTAAACATCTAATGTACAAGTCATAATACTTTATATGAATAATACAGGTATTAGATACTGTTTTAATATCTTTAAAATTTTTATTTATTTTCATGTTTACTAAAAGCTTACGTATACACTCAAAATTGAAGTAGGAAAAAATAAAAATATAAACTATCAAAAGAATAAACACTTTAAACTACAAACTGAAGAAATAAGACTGATAACAAAAAGTAGAATATTTTTTAATTAATATATGCGATAATGTTTTTTTTTAAATAGCCTAGTCTATCACAATCTTAACACATTAATTAAATTTAATTGGTTATTAACATATAAACCTTTGACGTTTTAACTTAATTTATTTGAATAAAGGATTATATAGTTTATAACTTAATGTAAATTGCTCAGGTCATTTTTTTAAAATAGTAAAAATTAATGACTCTATGTAATTATCTAGTTTTTAAATTAGAATTAAGTTAACATAACTTAAGTTAAAACTAAAACAAACGAATACAAATTTAACCACTACAATCAACGAGTAGCTGTTTAAATTGCACGAGCGTACAAATTGCAAGAAAGGACAAAGTTACACGAAAACACAAAATTGTACGACGATACTTTTGCACGATCACTAACTTGAACGAGAGCACAAAATTGCACGAAGATAAAATTGCACAAATGTTCACCTTTACACGAAGACTTTTTGCACGAATGGTCATTTTTGCACGAGTGATCTTTCGTGAGGGGACAAAGTGTGCACGAGAAAACTCTTTTGCACGACGACAATTTTGCACGAAAAAAAAATTATATAATATTAAAAAAAAAAATTGAATTAACAAATCTTATAACTAAATAATAATAATAAAAAAAAGTGAAAAATAACAAATTAAATTATAAAAAAAATTAAAAATTATATAACTAAATAAAAAAATTTAAAAAAAAGTAAAGCATAACAGACTAAATGTTAAATAGATTAAATCAAATAACTAAAATTGTTAGAATTAAAAAAA
The DNA here is from genome assembly GCF_965202585.1 of Thalia democratica. Lineage (NCBI taxonomy): Eukaryota > Metazoa > Chordata > Thaliacea > Salpida > Salpidae > Thalia > Thalia democratica. Next base: position 64,521 of record NW_028139242.1, read on the forward strand.
AACACATAATTAAATAATAAATAAATTTATAATAAATCAAAAAATAAACAAGATTTATATTCATTAATAACTAATAAATTAAAAAATAAATATATTAAATAAAAGTCCAAAATAAAAGTTTATAAAAAAAGTCATTATAAATGAATTAAATAAATTTAAAAGAAAAAATAATAATTAAAAAAGACAAAATGAATGAATGAATAATTTAACAAAAGTTCAATCAAAAAAAAAATATATACATAAAACAAAAACTAAACTATAAAATTATATTCTAACCGTTATTAAAATACCATTACAGAAAAAGGTTTGTTTATGTTAATTTTTTTTTAATAGATATTATCTTATTGTAGCTGTTGTATACGTTTGTTGGTTTCATTTTATTCAAAAGCTTGTATCTCCTTTTTCTTCTAAAAAAGGAAGAGGAAAATAGCTTCTAACAGTGCCTTTTCACAAGTCTGGATTAGATAAAGAAAAAAAGAAGAGCAGAAGATACTTAAGGGCTAATTAGAGTGAAACGCGTGCAAGTAGTGATGCAACTACGATAAAGTTCAGACAAATAGAAAATAAAGATATATAAGTCTTATTTATATTTCTAAAATCCTTAGATTTTTTAGATAAAAAAAATATTACAGAAAATTGGCAGACCTTGCTTAAAATTCAATCAAAAGATCTCAAAATTTTAGTATTTTTTACCCTATAGAGCTTAAATCTTAAGTTTACGTTAAATATTTGTAATAATTTGTAGAAAGTATTTTTTTTAAGACTTTGTATTTAGTATTTATTTAGTAAGCTTTTTAAAAATCGAAAATAAAATTAAAACATAGTTCAATTTATCTTATTTTAATTCTTAAAATAAAGATATTTATGCATATGAACTACACAGTCATAACAGAACTTTCTATACAGTGCACAATAAATATTTTATTAGACGGATTTTCTCCTTCTAAATTTGTCTAGTTGTCTCACTGTTTTTTATGGTCGTTTTTTCTTTGCAAAAGTATCTTTGTGCAATTATGATACCTACCTATGTAAATACTATTTAATTTGATTTTTTTTCTTGTTTTATTCATATTGAAGTTTAGTATAATTTTATTTATTTAGGTTATCATCAATAAATTATTATCTAAAAAATAAGAGTTATTTCGATTATAGTTAAATCTAGTTTTATTTTCATAAAAGTTTGTTAAATTTATATTAGTTTTTAAACACAACAATTTAGCTTCAATTAAAAAAAAATTAAAATAAAAAATAAAATATTATTGTTTCAAAGCTAATTAAATTAAAATGATTACACTAATACATGATTATTAGTTTTTTATAAAATAAAAAGGTTTTATTATATTTTTTATTAAGTTATTTCAAGTATTTTTTTTGTTCAAAATTGACTCTCGGTGAAAAACTGTCACTCATGCAAATTGACCTTCCGTGCAAAAATGTAACTCGTGCAAAATGAGCTTCCGTGCAAATAGTCATCGTGCAATTTTGTGCCCGCGTTCAATATAGTCTTCTTTAAAAGTATCTTCGTGCATTTTTGTACATTCGTGCAATTTAGTCCTCACGAGCAACTTAGTAACCTCGTGCAATTTTGTATTTGCTTAATTTAGACCCGTTTCCACAATCAACAGCTAGTTTTTTCAAATAACCGTTGAGTATTTTAGTGTCGTTGATACTAAAAACTCACATAATTAAAGGGACCTGTAAAAGTATAATATAAGTTAAACACTAGTTTTTTTTTGTTAAACTTTTGAAAACAAAAATAATACTTTGCTAATTAACACAGAAAATTTGATAAAACTTAATAGAGTTGTCAAAGCAACACATTTCTAAAACTATCAAATGCGCAACGAAATAACTGAAAATAAAACTAAATTGTATTTGATTTAAGTATGACCAGGTATTACAAAAAAAAATTGAAATAACTACAAAATACTAGAATGACTTAAATTTTTATTTTTTATTTATTTTAAAATATAATTTCAAATATATAATATTTTTATTATTTAATAAACTGTCTATAACTAAGTTGTGCACACTAGAACAATGATTAAAGTTTTACACTTTTTAAAGCTTAAATATTAATAAAAATTCAAAATTTAAAAAGTAAACTGATTTTGGATTTAGACGTTTCTATTAAAGGGTAATGCTATCACCTTATATACAGGCTTTGTTATATATCTTATATATATGATATATTTTTCAATTTTCAAACCTATAGTAAATTTTACTCTTTTACAGTGGTATAATTTAAAAATTTGATTAGAAGTATACATTATGCCTTCCAACTAAAGTTATATAGTTTAAATTTTTTGTTATTACATATAGAAAGACTATTTTACTTAAAGTATTTTTTAAAATTAAATTATAAACTATTATTGAAACTTTCAATTAGATCATTTATTATCACGTACTGTTGAACACATACATAGCTTCTAAATAACCTTAAACTGCTTATATTTGATACGAGCTGTTACAAACTGTTTAAAAACGGGGCTCCTGACTTAAAAAAACCAAATTATTTCTAAACTGGTTGTCATTAAAGCTTAAATAAGTTTTCTGTTAGTTATTTTGCGTAACTAAAAAATGCTATATGTACCAAGCCATCTTTTAAATATTTATATCAATGTTTCATGCATTGATATTGATAGCTTTTATTTTTATTTTCATAAAAAAACCTTTCGAATATTTGATTAGTTTATCTAAGCTACTAATAACGAATCAGATTTATAAATAAAAAATAATAAAAACGTTGTTTTATTATTCAAAATTTGTAAATAGGATGAATTAAAAAAGTTATTTAAACATTTGGGTAATTTTTTGCCTAGCTATGTTAATATTCATAATAAAGTATATTATAAAAATTCAACAATAAAGAATAAATTGTCTATTTGTGCATAAAGTACTTGGAGTTTTTTATAGGTATTTAAAATATGTTTTAAGTTTATTGAAAATGTTTATTTAGTACTTAGTTGAATAATAATTATTTGAAAATACATACTGTTTGAACAAAATAGTTTTTAAACAACTAATTTACAAACACATTATGATATATATAAAAATTATTTTAATTAAAAAAACCTCCTGTTAAGGTGCACAATAATTGTTTTAGGTTTTTGTAAATAAAGTTCATAGTTTTTCAAAACTAAAACATATTTTCGACACTAAAAAAGTTAAAAGATGAGTTCATAAATTTTTAGAAAGAAAAATGACTATTCACTTTTATTTTAATTATTTTAACTGCAGATTGAAGGTCAAATCGTAATTTCTCACAATTATGTTATTAAATTTAATTTGAAAACATACGTCAAATTTGAACAATAAACAAGATTCAATTTACATTTCAACGCTAGAGGCATAATTATACTAAATTGATAAAAATTTATTAATTACTTTTAGTAAAGCTAGAAACCTAGTTATTTAAAAGTAAACTTTATTTCCATTCATCATATATAAGAATATAAGACGATTGCATTTCTGTGTATTTTTTAATTAAAATTACTATGTTTAAAATATTATAGATAAGTTTATTTTTCTTTTAGATAATAAGCAAATAACATTAAATTGTATATAAAATTCAACATATTTTAATTATGCAAACTTTAAGCTTTGAAAATAAAACTAAATTTCATTTTAATGATTCAACACCAAAAAACGTTTAGGTATTTTACATAATAAGTAAAAGTATTTATAAAAGTATTTTATTAGAACTGGCAATTAAAACTACATTACGCACAATTTTATTGTATTTGACAATACAGATAAAAAGTTAATATTAATTGATATTTAATAGTTTTTATAGATTAAATAAACATTAAAAAAAGTTAAAACACAAAAATATTTTTCAATGATATTTGAACGTTTTCTCCTGAAAAATGGTGGTGTTTTTTAAAGTTTCATGTTGTTAAAAAAAAAAATAGGTTACTAATATAAAATATCTAAATATATGAATTTTATAGGCTATATTTATGCTGAGCAAAAATCTAGAACTTTTAACGAAAATTGCTGATTTTGTAGGTATTTTAGTTGATAAATTTTAATTTAAGACTGTTCTTAAGCATCAAAAAGTTAGACTTACTTTACTTTTGTTGATTGTTTTATTTATTGCGTTTTTATTAAAAGATTTGTCGGTGGCAGAAAAAAAAACAATTTTTAAAAACTTTTATTTTTAATTAACAAATTATATTTTATTAAAGAAAATTAAGAAAACTTTTTTTATATTACTCTAGATATTGATTTAACTTTTACGTGTTTTAGTCAGCTTTGAAAATCATAAACAAAAGTAAAAATATTTTAACTGATTGTAAATCAGCTTTTAAAATTTACCTAACTTAGCGTGGTAAAAGATTAAATTACGAAAATCTTAAATACTCTTATATTTAAAACAATAAAAATTAAGTTATAACTGTTTTATGTTTTGACGCTAGAGGCATTGTTTTAGGATATAGAGAAACCGTTTTATAGTTTTAGTAATGTTTTTATCTAATATTTTACTTTTCTGAACTGTTTTTTAAATAATTAAGGTACTTTAAAGTGTATTTTAATTTGTTTGTTGTCTTTTATAAAAATTTGCATGCTAATTTTCAATAGAAAAATTTTGTAAAGTTAGACATTTAAAAAATATTAATATTCGTTCTAAAAATTTATTTATAAAACAAAAAAAATTGGTAATAAATATAAATAAAATAAGAAGTTTTTAGTTTCCTGAGAATCTGTTTCAATTTTGATAATTTATTGTAGATATCGATATTTCTAATCATTATTTATGTTTGTTTTTTAAATACCCAATTATATCAGTTATTTTGATAGTTAGTAAAGCAAAGCATATTTTATCTAGAAAGTCAAAGTTAGAAACTGTTGTTATCGTTGTTTTAGTTTTATTTTGTTATAATAAATGATATTAATAAAACTATATCAACCTGTAATTTAGACATAATTTTAGAAACCAATTATAAAAAATATAAATAATTAAAGTGTTTTGAAAAAATAGATTTTGTAGTAGTTTTTGGAAATTATGTGCAGTGTAAGTATAAAAGATACATAAAAATGTACTAATAAACTAATAAAAATACTCTATATTTATAATATAATTTATTGTTTAGTTGTTTATAATAACTATATGTGACTTTTAAACAGTTATTTTATAATGTTGTTGATGAAATAAAGCTTAAATATATTTAATTAAAAAAATCAAGATTTAAACGTTAGTTGGTAATATTATAGTTTAATAAACAACAAAAAGGTTCTCAAAAAGTTAGTTCTAGAACCTGGTGCACAAGAACCTTTCAGTTATTGAGTCGCACCACGGACCTCTTTTAACGTCTTGCCCAGGACAATGTTAGCTTCTATCAATAAACTTAAAATAATTTTATGGATATTATAAATATAAAAGTTAAAATGTATAAAAAATCTACTTACATTTGTATTTCTAACAAAAAAGTAAGTTATTATGATTTCCAGTTTGTCGTTAGGGTCATTAATGTTTTTTTTTTTTTTAGTTTTTAAACAGTTATATTTAATAATCATAAATTAATGACAACAACTTTGTTCTAAAAACTTTTAAAATGTTTAATCTTTAAGGTATAAACATGTTTATTTAATTTTTTTAATCTATAAAATATTAGCTTAAAATTAATACATAAACAATTGTAAGTTTAGAGGTAAAACAATAACTTGATATAAATTATAGAACTAATTTCAGAAAAAACATATCTTAGATATTTACTAAGACAGTGTAAATACTTCTGAATTTTGAAAATATCTAATCTTTAATCAAAATGTTTTTTTGAGCTCATAGAAGCTGACATAAGTAAAAATCTAGCTCTTCTAAAATAATTGAAAATAACTAAGCATAAAATGAACAATTTATAATAGTAACTATGTAAGTACTCTGTCAGTATAAAAAATTTAGGTTTTATTTTTGTTAGCTTATATAATATTTTTTAGTTTGTCAACAAACAAACTAACTTGGTGATTAACGTTTTTATTTTCCTTTGAGATAACATTATATTTAACTTCAAGCGTTTTTAATTACATATCTATAAACCACCATAAAACTTCTGCAAGTTGATAAATTTTAAAAACACTTTTTAAATAATTGAGTGTTTTTTTAGAAAACAAATAATTTTCTTTATTTTAATCATTTTTATTAGTTTGAGGATAGTTTTACATACTCTTCCTACGTTTAATTTCTAAATTAATTTTATATTTATTTCTAACAATTTCGCACAGTATACACACTTATGTTAAGATATTTTTATTAAAGATTTCTTCAAAAAGTTGAACTGGAAGTTATGAACTGATAAAGTTTATTAAAAAAGAATAAAAAGGTGAAAAATATTTCAAGTATATTTTACTGCTGTTACAAAACCTTTATTTAACTACACATGTAAGTTAGTGACAAAAGATAAAGTACTTAAAAATTATCAATAGTACTATGATGAATTTTCTTATAAATTACTAAACATTATTTACGCTTGCCGCTTTAAGCAATTATCTACGTTTTTAGACTACTTCTACAAAAGTTTAAGTTTTAGTTGTTTTTGTTTTCTAAAATAAAAACTTACCATTAAAGCTTTTAATAATTTTGAGTATCGCATTCTTAATAACCAATAAACGTATTGTCAAGTAGTTTTGTTTGACATTTTGCTTGAGTGTTAATGATCTTTTAGTTTTCACTTTATACTGACTCTTTTTTTGTTTTAAACTGTCAATAAAAAATTAAAATAAAATCTTAGAAAATGAAACTAATTTTTTACCGGAATAATTTCAAAGGTTTTAAACTTAAATAAATGATAATAAGTACTGATGCTTACATGAGCTTGTTTGATATATTTTAAAATTAATAATTAATTGATTGACGATCAGGTCGACTTTTGAACCCGAAAAACATTTAGAAAAAATCGTAACAAAAGTTTTGTTGAAATTATATATAAACTTAAAAGCAATAAATGGTTATTAAAATTTAAAAGCTTATCAATTTTTGCAGTTAAATTATTATGTATTAAACAGGCAAAATTACGTTTAGATAGCTTTTGTATTTTGTATCCATCTACATGGCTTATTTGATTGTATTTAAATTTACAATAATTTTTTATATATATATATATATATATATTTAAAACACTAAAATTTAAGCAAAGATTTTTTTATTTAGACAAGATTTATAAATAGTTTTTAAATCGGTCCAGGACACAGTTAATTGTTTATACTTGTGATTTTCTTCCTGCATCAATAATTACAAAAATTAAATAAACGATGGTTTTAAAAATATACAAGTTTATTGCATAAGAGTTCAAATCAACTTGGACAACAGTCTTCATCAGTGAACTTTAACACATTCATGCAACTAAGTTAATAAAAACAAAAACATATGTTATAACGTAGTAGTTTAAAAATATGTATAAAACCATTTTTTTAAAATCTAGACAATCTTTACATTATAATGATATTTTTGTATGTAAACAGTAAATCCCAATAAAAATGAATACAAAAACAAACACTTCACCGATAAAAAACTTTAAATTAAAACCTATCTTAGTAAAGGAGATGTTTGATAAAAGTTATTGTTAATAAACATTTACTGCTAGCGACGAAATAAAAATTAAAGTTTTAATTTAAAGTTTATATCGGTGAAGTGTTTGTTTTTGTATTAATTTTATTGGGATTTACTGTTTACATACATAAATATCATTATAATGTAAAGATTGTCTAGATTTTAAAAATTTGTTTTCTACATAGTTTTAAAACTACTACGTCATAATATATTTTTTTGTTTTTTTATTTACTTAGTTGCATGAATGTGTATTAGTTCTGCTAATTTTAAAGTCGCTGAAGAAGGACTGTTGTCCGAAACGATTTATTCTCGTATGCAATAAATTTGTGTATTTGAACTATCGTTTATTTATTTTTTGTAAATATTTAGACAAAAATATTATTAAATTTTACAGTTTTTTTAAAATGAATACTCATTCAACATGCCTGATTTTTTACCCTATTTAAAAAAAAAATTATACCGATCAAAATTTTAAAATAAGTGAATCTTAGTTTAAAAATATCATAGTTTTAATTTAATTTTATGTTTTTCTTCTTTTTTGTTATGAATTTTTTATAGTATGTTTTTAAAAAAATCAAATTAAAGTGATTGTCATTAATGATAACTTGATGATTGATAAATATCCTGTTGACCAATATTTCGAGCTTTGGTTATTTATTTCGTGTTATAAAAACTTCTTCAATAGCGACATAAACATATCTGTGTGAAAAAAAATAAAATGGAGTTTTAGAATCCTAAAGGCTAAAAAAAGTTTCAAAACCAACACAAGTAAATTTGCAATTTTTTTATTGACAAATCTTTAGATCATCACTTTCCAGGGATAACGATTTAGCAACGATAAATTAAAATATTGTCCTCTAACAAAAAAAGAACGAATCAACTTAACATCGAAACATATAAATTAACAATAACTAGAAAAAATATTTACTGTTACTGGTTTTCAATATTTTTATTAAATACAAACAAGTTTGAAATAAACTATTATTATAATATAACTTCTTGATTTAATAACATGCTTTGGTTTTTCAAAAATTCTGTAAAATACTGTTGCTTATGTGGAAATAAAAATAAATAATGTTCCTTTTTTATCAATTTGTTACTTTGTAAGCAGTTAATTTTTTAGCATAAATTTTTAATTTCTATTAGCAAACCGGCAGACAATTTTAAGAGAATTAAATTTAACCATAAACCGAACAGACTTATATTGGATATTCTGAAAATTTTAATTAAACATATCTCTTCAACTAATATTTTATAACTGGTTACTACATAAAAACTACAATCATTAATTTTTTGAAGTACAGTGTTGTTAAGGTTTATATGATGTAGATATATTAATACAAACACATACTTTTAAAAAGGTATCAAAACATATTCACTAATTATAAAAGAAACTATATAAAATTTGTTTTGTTAAAAATTTCAAAAGATATGCATCATTTATTTAAATTAATTCTAAAATACTTCTACTATTTTCACATACATACTTGAAATTTAAAGAAAATTATAGTTATATAGTAAAACTAATTAAATTGAGACAATTAAATTGAGGTTGTTTTATCTAAAGTATATAGTTGATTTTAAATTACATAGACTTTGTTGTTGTTTGATAATTTGGCTTTTGTATAACTACTCTCGTGAACTTGTGCATTTATTTGAGCAAAATAAAAAATCTAAAAATACATCAGTTTAAATGTTAATTTTTTATTTGTCTATTCTTCAATTTATAAAAACTTGACTGGTATAGTCAAAGCTAGTAGGTGACAAGTTAAAATAAAAAAACTTTGTTATTTTACTTTTTTGAGTTGGTTTTGTTTATACTTAAACAGCCAAAACATTTGTTCAATAAATTCAAAGAGAAAAAAAAAATCGAGATTTTTTGTATAATGTTACTTCTAACAAATAAAAACTGTTTGTTAAAATTTAACATTAAAATATAAAGTCTTAATTATAAAAATATACTTCATAAATTCAATTCTTTGTTGAATAATTTTCAAGTTAGAATTTTTAATTGTATAATATAAAACTTAAATAATTTGATATTAAGATCTTTCCCTTTATATTACGATATATATTTTCGTTCGACGAATATCTAATCATAATGTGTCTAACATATATTTAAATGAAGAAAAATTATTTAAGTTTTTTTTATATACTGAAATATTACATAGACTAATTTTTATAAGTTAAAGAAAAATTATCAGTTTAAAAAACAAAACATGAATCTCGCACAAAACAAAAGTAAAAATATCAAAAAATCCACAAAACTATAGAATATAATTTTTTTATTTTTGAGTTTTTTGTATAATTATTTTTGAACATATTTCTATTAGAAATTAAAACCATAACACCACATTGAAATATTACCACCAGATATATTTATTTTGTTTTATAAGATGTAACGTTATAAGACGTTAAATCCTGGAGATCCTGATAAGCTAAGCTTATCGGAATGTGTATCACAGATGTTCTTGTGCTAAAACTTTATTTCAACTAACGGCGTTTCACTGCTCTCAAATAAATTTTAAGAACAGATCTACGGAGTCTCAAAACAGATTCTTAGAGCTTTTTGAGACTCCGTAGATCTGTTCTTAAATTTATTTGAGAGCAGTGAAACGCCGTTAGTTGAAATAAAGTTTTAGCACAAGAACATCTGTGATATTTTGTTTTATATATATTTGTTTTGTTTTTTTGAATCGTTAAAAGCAGTAATGTATCGTTTTTAAATTACTTAAGCTCTTGTCTAAAAGGGTTTTTGAATTAGTAAAATCTAATTAGTTTTCTTTATTATTTACTAATTTTATACTTAAAAAATTTGAAATTAAAAGTAAAATATTTCTTTAATTTATGAAAAATTAAGCCTAATTAATTTACATCTCAGCCAAGCAGTTTAAAACTACAATTATCCGACCTTAAACTTTCTACTGGTCGTTTATTTGGTGGTTTTTAGCATAATTGATTAAGAAAACAGTTTTTTAATGAGTCTGAATTGTTTTTTAAATCTTAAACCAGTTTTATTTAGTTTTTAAGTAACTTTAAAGTTTACCTTTAGTAGATTGTTAGTTTGAAATAAAAATTAATTTAATAAAAAAATATTTCATACAGTTTCTTTAACTGTATGTTTTAGACTTAAGCTAGTTAATAACAAATTATAAAAAAATATTCATTTTTAGTTGTAAATGGAAGAAATAATCTAAACGCTCAACTTTTCTTTTGTTATACTTTTTTTAAATTATATTTTTGCAGATTTCCAATCCTTTATAAACTTTTTATTCTATACTAATACTTTTTTTGTTTATAAGTTTTTATAAACACTACAGGTTGCACCAGGGTTTTCAAAAAAGGATCATTTGAGCAAATTAACCAAAGCTGCTAAAGGGCCAAAGGAGGGTCGTGACTTATAAAGAGACCAAAAGGTTATAAATTTTGGTATTTGGGGAGGGATTTGATGGTTAAAATAAAATAAAATAGTTTAGGCGTATTCAAGATTACTCTAATAACTTATATGAGATACTTTAAAAAGATTGAGTTTTTCCTAAATACTTTAGAATTAATGAATAAATAAAAAGGTTTTAGTTAATTTAAGATTTGTGGTTTTTAGAAATTTTTTTGGTGGGGACGGATTTAATTTCTTCGAAATAGGTCTGATGAAAAAATTTAGGAAACCCTAGTGTTTATAATAGTACAAAGTATTGAACCATCTACATAAACTAAAAACTCACTAAGTGTTTTTAATTTAAGTTATTCAAACAATATACATTTCAACTAAGATTTTATATTATAATGTTTTCAAGTGTAAACAAGATATGTAATTTTTTACCTTTATTTAAAGCATTTATTCATTATGGGTAAAAATTTCGGTTTAGAGTACACTATTACCATACCTACAATTTTTATGTAGGTTTTGCACAATTAAAACATCAAGGTTTAAGAATATGGTTAACGAATCTAAAGTATAGAAAAAGCTATACAGTACTTATTTGAACTCTATGTGGAAATAAATATAATAATTTTTACCAGTACATATATAAAAAAAAACTATAAATAAATTATCATTATAATTATATATAAATATAATTATAATTAAATATAAATATAATTATAATTAAATATAGCTATAGTTTTTTGTGTATTTCTTTACGTTTTAAAACAAAAAACTGAATTACTGACCATGTAATTAGCAATTATTTAAAAACTTTCAATAAAAAGTATAATTACTACATTAAAATAATAAATGTGTTTAAGCAAAAAAAAATTTAAAATAAACATTAGGTTTTATTAAAGTAAATTCTGATTGACTAACATTTTGGTTTACTAAATAAATAAATAAATCAGTGTTGAAAAAACTGAATATATAAACTATTATTTTTAGATCTTTTTATAAAAAGTTATCCAAAACACCATCAAATCATGTCAGGTAGTAGTAATAGTAACCTTATTGATGATAGAAGAATAAAAATTGAAGATAACTATGGAAAATTAACAAGCTTTGGTGCAACTTGTAGAAAATCAGGAGTCGATTGTTTTAAAAACATTTGTATAAAGTCTTTTACAAAACAGCTAGATAGTAAAAGGGTGCGATCTTACAATACTTTTAATGATACAGGTTAGATAAATAAAGTGATATTTAACATACATTGTTTTGTTATTTTCAGTTTTAGTGAATTATATTAAGTTAAATTTCCTTATAGATTAAATATTTTAATACTTAGAAAAGGTTATAAATTTACAGGAAAAAGCAGGTGGCTTAATATTGATTATTAGATGTTGTAAAAAAAGATTTACAAGTTTTATAAACTGTAAACTACTTTGAAATAAAAGTTTAAATTAATATAAGTGAAACTTTAGGTGAAAAGGGCATATAAGGCACGAGTGATCATTTTTAATGGTAGCATTTACTTTTGTATAAAAGTTTTAAGTTTAAATTTAACTGTGTTTTTTTTAAATAAAAAAAATTTAAATTCTGAGATAATGTCATTTTATAGAACTTATTTCAATATAATCATACTGACTGTAATAATTCTATAGTCAAACTGTTCAGAAACGTTTATAAAATCAAAAATGAATGTTTCCCTTCATTTTTAAGGTATTGAAATCAAAAGTTCAGTAAAAATTTCTCAACTTAAATAATCCTGTTGTGAAATCTAAACAAATTTTGAACAATGACACAGTAAGATGTAAAGTAAAACATGATTTATTAAAAAAAAACGTTAATAGTACACAAAGAACAACTAAAAGATAACTATCGTTTTATTTGCAGTTACAAAATAATATGAAATTTATACTTAGAATTTGTATAGTTTAATACGAACCTTATTTATAAAAACAGCAATCAAGATATTTCCAATACATTCGAAAATTTTTAAAACGTTGTAACTTTTTATTTATATTATCTAGATGTACCAAATATGGAAGAACACGAAATAGTTTCAGTTATGAAAATAAACAAGCTTTTGCATGAAGATGATACAAACAAAAAGTTCACCAAAATCATCCAAGATAAATTAGCTGTTAAAAATGTTTTAGTATTTTATAGTTTTGCTCAACTATACAACCTAGCAAGTGTCGCCGAGTCTTCTTTGATTTATATAGAACGTTGTTTTCCAATGGTAGCTGAAACTGAAAACTTTTTAAACTTGGTTTTTAGTCTTGCTGCAAAATTACTCGGAAGTTCGAAATTAAATATTCACTCAGAGATTGAAGTGTTGAATGCAGCATATAATTGGTTGGAACACAATAGTGAAGAGCGTAGCAAGTATGCGAAAAAATTGCTACTTAAAGTCCGATTTCCTTTGTTGTCAGAACATGCATTACAATATATTTTAGATTAATTTTCATTGTGTTCTACAAAAAATGACCATGTAAACATATTGGACACACTTTTAAACAACAAAAACTACGCTGAAAATAAGTCTGGTGTTTATTACACAAGTCGGTATTGTAACCAAAATAAATTCAACTTGCTTATTTGTGGTGGTTATTATAAAAGATTTGATGAAGTTGTGAGTAAAGTACAACGAATTGATGGAAATGATATGAGTAATGTAAAAGAACTTAGATCAATGAATAAAGGTAGATGGATTTTTGAAGCTGTTTATCTTAAGGGTGAAATTTATGTTTTCGGTGGTAATGATTATAATAGAAAGCCATCTGTGGAAAAATATTCACCTCTAATTAATGAATGGACTTTAGTAACTGATATGATTGATGCAACATCAGATTTTTGTGCTTGTTCATTTATAAATGAAATATTTATTTTTGGGGGTAGTTATGCTGACTACCATTCATATAGGAGTATAATAACTAACAAATGCTTACAGTTCGATCCGAAAAACAAACACTGGAAAGAAGTTTCTGGAATGATTGAAGCGAGATGTAATGCAGCTTGTACAGTTTTTCAAGGAAACATTGTGGTCACAGGTGGAATGAATCAGGGAGCGTTGAAAACAGTAGAATCATATGACGTGTTTGCTGATAAGTGGTCACCTATGCCTAATATGACGAATCGTAACTGTTTTCACAATTCAGTTGTTGTAAAAAACAAGCTGTTTGTTGTTGGTCAAGGAACGGACAGCTGCGAAGTATTTGACAACGTCTGTAAAACATTTGTTGTTTTAAAGCGTCAACCATATATCAGAAACAATAAGAGTGTGGTATTGGGTGATAAAATTTTAATATTTCAAGAAGAAACATCAAAAATAGTTTGGTATGATGTTGATAAAGATGTATGGTCTGAAAACTTGTGTGATGTAACAAAAGATCTTTCGTACTTTTCCTGTGCGAAGTTACCTTGGTACTAAAATACATTCTCAGAGTACACTGCGTACTTAAAAATTTGTTATAAGATTTGAAATAAAGGATTTAATATTATTGAAAACACATTTAATAAAAAATTTATAAGTTAACAGTCGTGTATTTATTTATTTTCTAAGTAGGACTTCAATCTTAAAAAAATATAGTTTAATTTCGTTTAATGATTTCAAGTTTGATGAATATTAAACTCAAAAAGTTTCATTACATTTTTCTAAAAAATGAAAATAATTATACCGTAGTAGTGATAGGTAGTATTTTAAGTCGGTAGGTCCAATAAAAGAGTCGGAAGGTGTATTTTGTCATTTTCAATTTTCTATGTAGTTCAAATTAACTTCGGCTGCATTAATACATTAAAACAACTCAACTTGATCAACAACATAATTTTATTAAAACTTTAATATAGTTAAAATAAAATTAAAACAAACAATTTTCATAACATTTTTGTATTTTTATTGCAACTGAGTGGAGTTTCACATTATCAATAAATATTTTAATAAAAGATGGACTTGAAAAACTGCGTTTTCAAAAGTCTCGTCATAAAATGAATAGGTCGAACTTAATCAACTGAGTACTGATTTTTAATGATACTAAATTTAATTTTTTGACGTAGTTACAGAGGAAACTATATTTTGTATTCAAGTATTACAAATATTTGTTAAAAGGTTGCATTAATAAAACCAACATTTATTAAGCCATTAAACATTTATGTTAAACGTAACTTTGTAATAGCACAATTTTGTTTCAGTGAATCTCTATTAAAGCTCATAATTTCAACAATATTGAAATATTAATTTATTTTAAGTTTCAATCCCAATCTCTTTAAAACTCTAAAAAGTTAATTTATTAGTAACAACGTGATCAGCTAACACAGAGCAATTTCAAAAGGTTGTTTATAAACTTGTGTTTTTAAGCTTGTGACTACTACCAATTTTTTTTCATAATTTGTAATTTGAAAAATACTAATTAAGTATATGATTTAAAAGTTTTCTGAAATTATAAATAAAAGTGAAGAAATACCAGACTAAATTACAATTCGAACACAAATTTTTCGGCTCAAAAGTTGGTACTAAAAGGAAAACTATTATGTAAAATCGTTGGGGGCGATTATTTTTCAGGTTTCTGAAAAGGGGGCGATTTAGAAAATGAGTTTGGAATTCCTGGGTTAGGGGTAACAGTGATAGCAAAAATAAAAATTATTAAAACGAAAATATAAGTATATAAAAAATACCGACCGACGGTAAGGGCTAGGGAAACAGTGATAGTGAAATAAAAAAACAAAAACCTAAAAATTAAAATAATAAAAAAATAATAATTCACCGACCATGGGTAAAAGTTAGGGTTAACATTGATAATAGAAAAAAAAAAAGAAGATATTTTGAAATTATTTTACCGACCGAGGATAAAGGCTAGAGTAACAGTGATAAAAAATATTATTTAAAAAATAATTATAAAATTATTTCAAATGTAATTAAAAAAAACTTTAAACTTGCAAAAATGTCTCCCTACAAAATTGTCTGCTGGTGCAAAAGTTATCCTTCGTGCAATTTTATTTTCTTGCACTTTTATGCCCTCGTGCAAATTAGTCTTCGTGTAAAAGTGTCTTCGTACAATTTTTTGCACACATACTATTTTGTCCTCTCGTGAAATTCTGTACGCTTGTGCAAATAAGTTGGCTACCCCTTATATTGTGTTTTTCAACATTTTTAAAACTTACTAACTTATAAGAATATATTCTTTGTTTCAATATTTGTTTTAGATTTTGATTTAATATACTTTTTTTTTAAATACATAAATATAACTTAAGACTACATAAATGTATTTAAAGATTTTTTTATAATTAAAAAAACATGCATTCATTAGTTGCAAATGGTGTAGCGTGGTATTTTGGTCAGGAGGTGCGCAAATATTTTTCTATTAATATAATCCCTAAATTAAGACTATTGTAATGAGCTATATAAAGTTCTTTTTATAAGTAGTATAATTTGAATAAAATAAATAAATTCAAAGTCACTGTTCTAAATAATACTTTATACTACAAAATTAAACAGTTTGAAAAAATATATAAACTTTGAAAGAGTTACTTATACTTCAAAAAATAAAAATGAACTAAACAAAATTAGTTTTTGCTATTTTTACTTTATATCTATAAAAATAAATACATTCATTTTCGAAAATATCTGTTTTATTTACGAAAAAAATATCAATATTTTTATTATACAATACAACAAAGATTACAGCACCTCATTTCAAACTATTCATATTACACAATTTTTTTTTAGTAAACGAATGTTAAATGTAATAAATAGAATAGATTGCTTGCTTATTTAATGTAATTTAGGTGTAAATGTTAGTAAATAAAATTTGAGTTTTAACAAATTTAAAGCAAGAAGAAGTTAGATTATTGCTTTATTTAAAAATTCAATAAAATACAAATCAAAAGTTGCCAAAAAAGACACATTAGATGAAAAATGTAAAACACAAGACATAGTGAAAAACTGTTTTATGGCAAATTTGAAACGTGAGACTTAATGACAGTAAAACTGAATATCTAAAAAACAAGAAAAAAATAACATTTTTTTTAACAAATTAATAAGTTACAAAACTCTTTTATATTAAAAAAATATTTTATTGCAAGTGAAACGAAAAATAATACTGAAGCTATTGAAGTTTAAGTGCGAACTTTTTTTAATATAAATATATAAATATCATTAATGATAACAATAAAAATATTAGTCAGACAAAGCATAGAACTTGTAAAATGAACTACAGGTGGTAACAATTAATAATGAAAAACATATCATATCTATATTTAGAACATACCATTTTTATCCAAAGCTAAGGTAGTTATAAGAAAAATCTTAGTTTGTCCTAGAACTAGTCGAAAACTTCAATGTTTTATTTTTTACCTTTGGATCCTTCTCTCTTTAAAACTCATAAACTCAGTTATCCTGAGAGTATGAAAACTCTGAAATACTATTTAAAATTACTTGTCACTACAATTTCTGACAATTAAAATCTTTAATAACTATTAATGGTTTACATTTAAAAAACTCATTTAATTTTAAAACATACAAAACATTCATGTAGGTCTCTATAAATAATAAATTATATTTTTGTCTTATAAATAGCATTTTCTGGTATCTTGCATAGATAGCTTCAAAATGAAAAAGTAATAATTTTTAGTAAAATTTTAAAATTTCTGCGAAAACTAATAATTTTCTTTCTTTGTATAAGTTTGTTTTAAAAGTACAGCTTTGAAAATAATATATCAGTATCTGTTTTTGTTGCTAATAAAAACTAAATAAAACTCTTTATGACTCAACCAACAAAACAGTTATATATATAAAATTTATTAAGTACAACTAACTCATAATTCTTTGAAATAAAAATTATATAAATGAAACTACAAACCAATAGTCAAATAAGTACAATAGTTAATATCTCTATACTTTTTTCTCTATGCAATTTCTATATAATGTTCAAAATATATTTGACATCAATAAAAAAGAATTGTATTAAACTCAAAATGCCTTTTACTTTTAGTCTGTTGCAGCTTTAAATATACTATATTTATCTTTAACAAAAAAGTTAAATCTTCGGTATTAAAATTGAAAGTTTTAATTTTTTTGTAGAAGAATTTTAAAAAGCGTTGTTTTTATGTTCTAACTTATAAATTTTTAGCTATATTAAAAATTAAAACTGTAAAAACAAATCTTAACGAATGAAGAAAATCTGAAATATTAACAAAACTGAAAAAAAAAAATACCACTTGAACTGCAATATACGGTGTTGGTCTGCTATTTTTAATTTAAGCTTTTCAATTTCAGATATTTTTCCTACCTGAATTTTTTTAGATTTGCAAAGTCCCATACAATTTTACTTTTCAAAGTTTTTAGTAACAACCTGAAAACTAATCAAAACAAATGTTTCCTTTTTTTTTTTAATTTTATAAAACCACATTTTACAAAAAAAAAACAAAATACAGTTAACTTTAAAGGTATCATGATTGCCTTGCCACTCTGTTAACCTGATTGCGTGGAAAATTTTAATAAAAGTTTGTGATACAAACAAAATTCACAAACAAATTTAAAAATGATAACTAGGATTTTTTTTATTATATAACAGTATACAAGAATTTCATGGAAGTATTTAACGTAATCTTCTAATACAAAACTTAAAACATTCTTTATATAAATAACAAAGAAAAAGTTCTAAAAATTAAGTAATACATTAAATTAGTTATCTCTTTTTATTTTTTATAAAAGGTGCATAAGCTAAAACATGTTCGTGCTAGATTTTAATGCATTGTGTTTTTGTGAAAGGTGTCAAAACATAAAATTTGTAAAATAATTAGTTAAAAACGTTGATTTTTCTTTTTAGTGATGAGAAAAACAGTGATTAATGATTGGTTATATGATACTAGGAGATCAACATCATATTAAATTAAAAAATTTAAAATAACTCGTAAATGCATTTTAGAGTTATTCCAGTCGTTAAATTTCTTGACTGCAAGAAAAATCCACAGTGTTAAAATTGTTTAGAAAACTACCTCAAGTATTTAGTTAAACTATATATTAACTACCTGAATCTAGTTCCGTCTGATGCCAATTTTTTTTTTTTAAATAATGATGCTGCGGAGTCTTAAAATAAGAAATAAATCCTTATCTAAATCAGATTAGAAAATAGGATAGTTTTGTATTGAATAACTTCAATATTTAGTTAATTACAAATTTTCGTTTCTTTTTAATAAAACTATTTTGCACTACTTAGAAATAAAAACTTCATACAATATTTTATTTTAAAATAAAAACACACTTATGATGTAATAAATTTCATAAAAGAACCTATCATTAGTATTTAATATATATAAGTAAATACATTGTGAATGTTTCCGCTTTATTTTTTTAAAGTAATTTGTACTGCGCAAAGCAGTTTATTATTGATTAAGTTATAGTGTAAACTAATATAAAATAAAGTTTTATCTATTTTAGGTTAAAAAACAAGTTAGTTTTATATTTAATAACTTCAAACAAGTTTAGTTACAAAATGTTGTTTCTTTTTGATGAAAATATTTTGTACAGCTAGTATCAAGAAGTAAGTATAAACTTTATACATTATTTATTTTAAAGTAAAAACACATTTAAGACTTAGAAAATTTTGTAAAACAACCTAACAATAGTATTTAATACTTATGAGTAAATATGCTGCTAAAAAGAAGTTTTTTGTGATTGTGAAAGTTTGTACTGCAAAAAGCAGTTTATTATTGATAAAGTCTACAGTAAAGACTTAAGTAAAACTAAAATTTTCAAAAAACTTACTTATATTGCCTACTTTAATATTCAACTAAGGATAAAATTTGTTATTAATCAGATTTTGTGTTTCTTTCACTTAATTCAATACTTAACGTATAATTTTTTTTTTTTTTATAGCTGAGATAATTTGTTATTGGTATTAGAAAATTGAATTTAAATAATTGAAATAGTACATCAGAATATTCAACTAAAGTAACTTAAATTTACAGAGAAAACATCACAAAAGTTTCTTTTCTTGTATTCATATAAATTGAGAAATTTAGTTGTTAAAAGTAGACGTAAATGTAAGATGTTTAACTAAAAAAAGTTTTACACTAGTGTTTTTAAAACATGGTATAGTCAAAAAACTTTTAAATTTTAATTTGAAAAAATATACTAAGTTAATTTGTCATAACTTAAGCTCAAAACTATAGTCGTTTAAAAAAAAAATTTGATCTTGTTCAAAGAATTAAAATATATATTACAAAATGTTTCAAACTATTGATGTTTTTGTTATTCTTTATGCTTCAATTTTTTTGTAATTTTAAAACATTTTCTATTATAAATTAACTTTAGTAATTACTATCTAAAATATTTTATAACAAGAATTTAAAAAAATGTTAAGATCTTTAGAATAAAATTTTTATTTTAATGTTATGTTGAAATACTTGCAATTTAAAAGTGTTTTTAAAAGTATGCAATTTACAAAATAATGGTTAGTTCTTAAAAGATTTGGCTTTATTATACAAAAGTTCATTGTTTATCAAAATATTTTGAAAAAAGAGTTTAAGCTTGTGAAAAGAGAGTTTAAAGAAATATTATTTTTTAAATTAAACTAGTTACATCTTATTTTTTCAAAGAAGTATGAAATAGCTTCATTGAAATTACAACACAAATAAATAAATTCTATTGAAACAATCGTTTAACACACAAACATAAAATTTAAACTTAATTATATATACAAATTAAACCTCAATCGTTGCCTTGGATTGTTTATTGATAATTTAAAACCCCGAGAAAAAGCGGTATACAGACTTTGGAAAAATAATAGTAGTAGTAGTTATCATTAACATTTTAGTACGTTTTTTAAAAAGAAAAAAATATAAATCATATAACATGTGTAAATAATTTAAAGTAAAAAGTTTTAAATCGGTAAATGGCTTAGCTAAAGGAGTTCTGTTTAGGCATATAAGGTATTTTTTTATATTTTTGATTAAATAAACATAGAAAGCTTCGACCATAATATTATTATATGTTTGTAGTGGTTTCTACATTTTCAAGCAAAAGTTAAAAAAATATATAATACAAAGTATAAACTTTTATTGATTTATCGAGTAAAATTATAAAGGAAGCATTTTTGTTTTACTGAAGTTATAACTATACACATATATTTTTGATATCCGTTTTGTTTGTTGATAGTAAAAATTAAATAACAAAAATTGTAAGTTTATATCAGATTCTAAAGGTAAGTTATGTACGACAATGGTAGTGTTCGGTTAATTAGTTCTCTACGTTTTAAATAGAAATAAATACAGCCACTATCGAAAGCGAGCAACAAGATTCACTTGATCAAAAGATTGAAATAGAAATTATTTTTTTTTATGCTAAAGAAAGTTTTCTTTAACAACTTAAAGAAGCTGAAAATTTATCTTAGTTGAAATCAAACAAGAAAGATACCAACGTTCAGCCGGGTTTGCAAGAAGCTATCTTTAAGCACCTCCATCTTTTGTAAAGTTATTTTTAAAGCTGGTAGCTTGTACGAGCAAAGGCAAAATCGATTGTATCCGAAAACCGGTGTTATACTTTTATTTCTATACAACAACTTTAAAAACCTAGGATAGGTTTCTATGTAGTTAAATGGCATGGATATGAGTATTTGTAAATTATTAAATTGATTACTTATTAAAATCTAATTAGTTGCTAAATATATCAATATTTTTCTTTTAATTCATATATTTGTATTAAAAAGTTTTGTTTTAGCTTGTAAGTATGAAAGTTAACTAATTTTTAAACACTTGTTTTTTCAATATCACGAAAAATATAAAATTTAAACGTATAACAAACTTGAAAATATAGCTTAAAACTTAAATTGAGAAAGTAAAATATTTGAAGATTATTTGTACGATGCTAAGTTTTTCTTATTAATTTTCAAAAAAAAAATTGACATCGTGTTTCTTTTTGAACTAAAATCGTATTCAACAATTATTTACCAAACAATTTGTACTATAATAATTTTTTTATGTGTCTCTACTTAAACTACAGAAATTTAAAATACTTAAGATTTTGATCCAGCTGGATCTGAAAATCACACAAAATTTCCAAATTCGGATTTAGTCGCATCCTAAAAAGTGGATCCGTTAGATCAATATTTAAAATTAGTTACAGTTTTAAAAGCAGTAGCACTAGCTGTTAAATGGTATATTTTATCTTATTTAAAAAACATGCTATATGTACTAACGTCATATAACACTTGGTTCGATTATAAGTTTCAGTTACTATTTAATTATTATTTTTGAGTTGTTTTATAACAAATCAACAAGACTCTTTGTCTAAAAAAACAAAGGCAAATAAAGCTAAAAAGCTTTCTAAATCATAATTCAATTAATAAATTATATATAAGTTTTATTAAAATCGATTGTCGTTAAATGCAAATTAAACAATACAACTATGTTTAGTTAGGCTTTTAATTACATAAAACTAAGAAAAATATTATACTAATCTTGTTGATTTTAGTTTGACCATTAAATGGTGTTTCTACCTAGCTTGCGTATTAAGTTTAATTAGTTTTTTGAAACAGTATTTTTCAATGAACCAGTCTTTTTTTAATTTATAACCATATTGCGATTTAATTAATTATTTACTTGTTATAACAAATATTGTAAACCGACCGAAGAAAAAACTAAATTGTTAAGTGATACAAAGATCTAAAACTAACAAAATATTCATATGCAAAAAAATATTTAAAATAAAATGTGTTTTGCAATTTCACCTTATAACAAAATTTACAAAAGTTATTTTTAGTAATTAAAGTTTAAAATAAAGTTTATAGTATAAAATAGTGTTACATCTTATAATTGATATATATTTTGTTGCTGTTGAAAATAAAATAAGCTAACTTTTTCTAATCCTTTTATTTTTCCTTTTTAATTTTAAAATAAAATTGATAGCTTTGTTGCGACTTAAAATATGAGTCTTTTTAATTCTAGTATGCTATATAAAACTTATATCATATTAATGATAGTTAAACAACGAAGGCTTGTTGTGTCAAATAAATGACGACAGTTAAAGTTTAATAATCGGTTTATAATTCAGATGTTTATCTTTTTGTTTATTCGCATCGATAGTTTGGTTAAGAAAATTTTAGTAAATTAAATTTTATTATTTAATTACTTAAGATTATATTGTTTAAATATACAATTTAACAATGCAAGTTTAATTAATATATATATAATATTATTTCTTGAGTAACTATTATTTTATAAGTACATCATTTTACTTATAAAGTAATATACAGTAAACATTCATTAATATTTTATTTTAAGCAGCAATTATTATTTACATTTATCCGTTAATTTTTAAAAACGTTTTTTTTAAGAGAAAGGTACAAAACTGTAATCAAATAAACATTGTTTTTTATTTTTATACAATAAGATATATAAGACAAATAATTTCAATAAAACTAAATCTGTTTTGAACAATTCTAATCAGTAAAGTACAAAGTTAACAAGTTATAAGATTTTAAAAACTTATATAATTGAAACCAAGGGGTGATGGTGACCCACCATCCGAAGGTTACCCTAGAACGTTTATGCTTGGGGCTTAAACTGAAGTGACTTACAGAACCACTTGTAAAAATTACAAGAACAATTAAAGTATGTCACTTATGTGAAAAATGCTTTTGATAAATCACTTCTTGAAAATCAAAAGAGCTATAAAAATGTACAGTAAAAGAACTACAAAACTTTCTTTAAGTAACAAAGTTAAAATCATTAAGTCAAAAATCAAAACGACGTCATTAAAATATTTCTCATAAAAATATCTTTATTACAAAAATATTAAATACATTTGAGTGCTGATGTAGGCTTGGCTCAATTTCCAAAAATTTTAAGTCGCAACAAAGCGGCCAAGTTAAAACTTATATTTTCTTTATCTATTAGTTCAAATTTTAAAAATAAACTATTTATTATTATTTTTAAATATCATTTTTAAAGCTTTGCAAAAAAAAAAGACTTGATAACTAACAAACTTACTTTTAATACAATAAATATTCCTAAAACAATTCATTTTAATTAAAAAATAGTATGGTTTAAACTAAGCTTAACTTATTAAAATTCAAAATAAATACAAGTTATTTGAGTAAGTTTTAATAGTAAAAAACAAATTTTTAGTAGTTCGAATCTACTTTAAAAAAAATTATCAGTATTTGTATCATTATTTTTTTAATATTAGTGATAAAGAATCTTTTTATTTTACTTTGCTCAATTACAAAGATGTTTGACCTGAACCAAAAAAATTACTTAAACTAGGAAAAAGTTCAGGTATACACATTTTTTAACTAAAAATCAACATTTCTGCTATGTTGCGACTAAGATTAAAACCAATGTTTTTTTTTTAACAGATGTATTAAAAAAAAAAAAAGATTTTTTAGGCATTTGCAGTTTTTTGTAATTTCTAATTTTGTAAAGTTTTCGTAATTAATTTTTAAATTTCACTATTCTAACATTTTTTTACTTGTGTTGTTTAGCTAGCTGTTATATTTAAATTAACAATGTTTGTTTTTGCAAAATGTTTTCTAGTAATTAATTCTTTTAATTGTATTCAAAAATCTAAATTTTTATGGCAAGTAATTTTTAAATAATTTTTGTTAGTAAACAAGCTTACTGCGTTTCCAACTATTGCAAATTAAACTTAAGTGAAAAATTTATACTATGTTTTGATTTATATTTATACACAAGTTTAAACCTGGAGTATCTGGGAAATATAGTGACATCATATAAAACAAAAATGTTTAACAATAGTAACATATTGTTAAATGGTGTAAATAAAAACAAAAAAAAAAACAAAAATAATCGGAATTGAAAGTACAATTTGTCATATTACAAGTTTTCTTATGTATGTGTAAATAAAAACTATAACAAACATTTTCAACGTTTTGTTAATAATCAGTATTTCTTCGATAGTGCAATTTGAAAAAGTTATGTATAGTAATTTATAATATCACTATTATATAAATTAGTGAAGGATGTATACTGCGTTTCCAACATTTTATATTTAAATTATTGACTAAATTGTAGATCTTCGGTTCGATTTGTTTCTATAACTTTTGTTTGAATTTATTGTTTGTGAGTATATTAATACAACACTCGATACCTTTGAAACAACGTAATGTTAACTAATGTAAAATTGTAATAGTAATGAAAAACAATAGTTAATGCATAAATTAAGTTTAAATTTAATATTTTCTGCTAAATATTTTTTATAGTTTACTTTAATAAAAAAACGCTTAAACTATTTCTATTTTTTTTTATTAATCAGATGTAATAAGTAACTTTCGTTTTAATTATACTTTATTGTTATCTATTTCAAATACTTATAGCACCAAGGTTTCTAAATAAAATTTTCCAAATACGACGTTCAAAATCTGGCACACGCAACTTTAATCATAATAAATAACGATAAGTTTTTGTTGTTTAAAGTGAAAATTTCGATATAAAATTTCATAGAAGTTTAAATTATCTAAACTGTTTAAATTGAATTTTTTTTTGAACCTTATTTAAACTTAAATATAAACTAATTCAATTATTTGTATACTATAAATTAAAAAATATAAAAAACTATTTTAAAGTAAATATAAAAGTCAATGTAATTAATTTATTAACGTCACTAAGAATTTCCAACAAGTTTACATTAATTTCAAATTATAAATACTCTTATATAATCTACTTTTACCACAGAACATAATCTCCTAATTTTAAGTCGCAAAAAGCCGCCGGATTACAAATTTTATTCATTAATATTTTAGCAAACAAATTTCTAGGATTTTGATAAACAGTTTTATTAAAATTTATAATATTTTATCTATTTATAGAATTCAAAAAAGTCAGACTACAATGTTTAGTCATTTTGATATTTTTAAAACAGTTAATTAATTCAAACTTATTCTAAACTAAATTTTTTTAGTTTATATTATGAAAGACCAGTCGGTCATCTTTTTTTCTAAACTTTGATAGTTTTTAATGCCTTCAAGACAAAAACTAATAATTTTTTCCGGATACGTCGGAATTGTTAAGACGTCATTAATTTACTACGTAAATAGATTATATATTTTAAAGTTAAAGTTTAGGGGTTTTTGCTAAAAATGTTAAAGTGCTTATTAAAAACTTGAAATAGCTTGTTAAGAACTATAAGAACGTTAAGAACACTTTTGGAAAATTTGTGTCATAGTAAAACAATTTAGTTGAAAAGTAATGTACCGCGCAATTATAAAGCAAAGTTAAATTTGTCTTTTTACTTTATTTATAAAAAACCTTTTAGAAATTGATCATCAGTTTTTAAATCAATTTTAACTAAAACTAATACATAGTATTACTTGAGTTGTTTTTTTTCATTCAGCAAAAAAGAATTCAAAATAAAAAATCAATGTTTAAGCTAAAAATATTGTCAATGCAATAATTGAAAAATTTATTAATTAAGATAATCATTGTTTTTAAAAAAGCTTCTAAAGAGTTTTAACCGAGAAAAGCTGTTTCTTTAAAATCCAGAGACAAGTTTTCGGCATATTATGGTGAAAGATAGATACTTGTAAAAAACAAAAAAAAAGTGTGTTAAGAATGTTTTTATTATAATAAAATGCATTAAACGAAATTTGATTATTTGAAATTATTATTAAAATATTAACTATTATTAACCGTAAGGGGCAAAAAAACTAATTTATGCCTAAAATAACGGTATGTTGTCAAAAATACAGTTTAGCAGAATTTAAATTTGAAATTACAAAACATATCTAAACATAGCAGTCTTTATTACAAATAAGTTTATTAGCGTTTGAAAATACAACTCTAAAGGTTTACTAAAAAAGTAACGTTATCGTTCATTAAAAAACAGATAAAAACAATTTTGTCGTTTACATAAAATAGCTGAACACAAAATGATAAACGGCTCTATACAAATAGATTATAAATTTTACAAAAGAAAGTTAACGTTTTTAAGAAAATAAATTTAACAAAACAGTAAAATCATATAGTTAGAGTTATACAACTTTCGACAGTACATAATTAATTTATGATGAAATATTCTAAATTGCATTCTTTTTTGATCTAAACTTCACTGTTTTGCTTATTTTTGTAAGCTTTACATAACAAGCAAACTAAGTTTTGAGTATTGTTACAGATTTAAACTTTAATTTGAAAAAAAAAAATGAAAATACCCTAAACATGTTTTTTTTTTGTGTAAATTTTCGTTAAACAGAATAGGAAGTACTTGTGTTAAAACATAAATCAATGTGCCCTGTTACTTTTAATTCGTGAAACGCGTTGTTGCCGCTCTGTTGCGACTTAAAATTATCAACAAGATTTAGTTTCGGAATGGTTTTATAATTCTATAAAAGAGCTTAGTTTAGTTTAAATACTTAGTGACGTCATTAACATTTGCAAAACTAATTTTTTTAGTAATTAAAATGGGATGAAGGTAGTCTTCCTCTTTTGATTTTAAAGACCGGACAGGATTGAATTTTAGATAAATATAAATAAAAATCGTAAGAACCATTAAAAAAATCAGTCACAGTCTTATACAACCACTTTGAAGAGATCTTTCGTTTATTAAAAAACAAACATTTTCAATTCTGTAGAAAACAAAAAAATATACAAGCAACTAAAGAAAGTAAATTAAATATTTTTAGCAAAATTTAAAATAAAACTAAAAACTATTATA
>NW_028139242.1:92202-162525 GCF_965202585.1 Thalia democratica
ATTCTACAAATAGCTTTATTATAACCAAAACAATTTTGTTAAATCATAATGTTTTGAATTTAAAAAAACTACAAATAAGATATATTTATGTTTTATATTGCTACAACTTCTAACTTGTTAAGTATTATTTTACCTACTGCTGTAAATGTAAAACGTAACATAAATCAGTTTGTTTTAAAGTTCTTAAAATTATACACATCATTTCATTGGAAAATGCTTAAGTCACTACCAGTGTTGTCAGAATTTTATAAAAAAGTCTGCATTCTAATTTTTTTTTTCTTTTTTTTCAACTGAAAAAATAAAGCTCGAGTAGTTTTGGCTATACGATTATAATAATTAAGCTTATTAGATCTGTAGTAAAGTTGTCAAATTTATAGTTGTTGCTATGTAGAGTAAAAAAAAAACCTTGTTGCTTTAAGTAAAGTTTTACACTTTAGTAAGTAAATTAAACTTTAACAAGTATTATGTGTAGTGTTTGTTATTTATTGCACTAAATACTTTTATTAAAACTATCTATGTTTGATTTAGTTGCCAACTTTCGATAAGAAAATTGCCACACATTTAGTCAAGCATGACATTTAAGAAAACCAAACTATAGTAAACTCTTATATCTCTTTATTTCTGGCATAAAGGCATTCTGGAAATTTTCGTATACGGAGAGAACATACAAAACTATCAAAAAATCTAGTTATATATTAAAAAAAAACTATTTTTCAAAATAAATCACACATGTTTTTGATTCTCGATTCACTTGTCATGACCATGAATCACATTTGATACAAACTTATTGTGCTGTGCCAGTCTATAATCCATGATTTAATGTATTTATAGATATATATATTATATTTATATCAATATGTTAAATATTTATGAATATACTTGAAATTAAAAAATAACAAAACAGTATATTAACTTGAATATCTACAAGTCTACATATATTTTTAAAACATGACTTTCTAACAGTATATTTTTAAATTAAAAAAAACGGATATATAACATAACAGTTTAACAAGATGTTTGAAGAGAAACTTTTTCGTACCAAATTCTAATGCATATAGTATTATGTTTATAGCTTACAAAGATAGTAAACTACGAACATAACTACCAAATGAAATTTTTAAGGTACAAAGCTTATCTGAGAACGTTTTTTCTAAAACAATAGGTTAGCTAGTGATTTTTAGTTTGATTTATTTTTGATTTAACGTATATTTCAACTTTAAAGAAAGTTCCTACATATTTAGTTTATTTTAAAGTTTAAAGTTGTGTTAATTTTATTTCGAGGCAAAAGTTTTTTAATAGTTTTTTTAAGGTTTTAAATAATTAACATGAAAGTTGAATTAAAAACAATTGCTTTTTTATCTTCACTTAGATTTTAGACAAATCTTGTTATGGGACTGTATTTGTTTTTTAAGTGTTCATAATATTTTGTAAACCAATTTGTTAATCTGTTGCATTTTATAAAAATTTTAACTTATTTTTTTATTAATACATCCATACGTCCGATGTCTAAGTTTTTAAATCTAGTAGAACTTTTTTAATATTTTGTTGAAATTTTGTTATTCTTAAAGTAAAACGGTTTAAAAATAATACATTAGCTTAAAAGAAGAAATTTCCTTACTCTGAGTAATTATTATGAGGGTTTTTCTTTCCAACCCGATCTACTATATTTATGATAAAACAAAATCAAAGCTTTTTCACATAATGTAAATTACAGATTCGTAAAACAATGATTTTCTAACAATAAGGTTATTTAAAGTACGGATAAAATTATTTTTTGAAATAAGTTTTTAAAAGTCTTAACTTTTAGTTTCTGACATTTCATTGCGTATTTTCAGAACAGCTCATTATGTTGTAGATAAAAATTTTAATGTGAAATTACCATTATTATTTACAAATTACTATTTGTGATAATTTTATAACATTAATAAGGTAAAATATAAGGTTTTCTTAAACTATAAAGACTTTTATATTCTGTTTAGATTTAGAACTTTTGTTATTTCTAAAAAGTGTTTGAAATAGTATTAAATTCTTTTAAAAAAAAAAGAGTTTAGTCGAATTTCAAGCTGATAGTTTTGTGAAAATCATAGTACAAATATCAAACTAGTTTTTCCTGTGACAATAAGTGTGTGTAGACAAAAATAAAGGATGAAAAAAAACTATTTTGTTAATTTTTTCATGTTAATTTCTTTTAAATATATATTTATAATCTTAAATCAATAATAAACGGTTCTTTTATGAAAATTTTAGTATTTAACGAAATTTACTGTATAATATTAAACAATTTACATATTGAATATGTAATTTTTAATTGTATTAAAGGTTACAAAGCTTGACATGCGACTGCACTGATCTAGAAATTGTTAAAATTCTCTTAATTATGTAGAAAGTATCTTTTAAAATACAATCTTAGCTAGAAAATATTTATAGTTTACTCTTTTAAGACGACTTTAACTAGTAAACTAAGTTTCTGTCAAAGACATCGTCAGTACTTATTTCAATTAGATTAAATGGTAAATAAGTCCAAGTTTTTTGTAATGATCTCAGTAATCAATAATAACTACAAATAGTTAACTTTCAATTTAGCAAATCCAAAGTTTTGTATTGTGTAATGTGAACTCAAAAGATGTTTAAGCAAATAATTTAAAAAAACATTTAATTTAAATATTAACAAAATACTTTTTTACACATAAATAGTTTGCTCTACTTAACATAATTACCTTCTTAATTTTTAGTTTTGGTCTTTATAAAACAGACAAAAACAGTCTAACGATCTTAGTCATTATTTTCAGTTGTGAAAAAACAGATTACTAGTGTTCAGGGGCGTCTCGTGGGGTGGCACACTGGAGCTGTTGTTCTACGTAATCAAAAAAAAAGAACGTAAAAGTAATTTTTAACTAATTTCAGAATTTTTGCCATTTTTCGTTGAACTTGTGATAAATTTGTTAGTTTTTCAAGATTCACATTCAATCTTCAAATGCTATTTAAATTAGATCTGTGTCGGCTGCATTTCAAACATATACGAGTTTGTCATACAAAAAGTTGAAAAACTCAAATTTTGATCTGCAATGAACTGAAGCATTGCATGAATTGAAATGTAGTTCTGAACAATATGTATTTCAAGAGGTAATGATTGTACACAAACTGAATGAAATGCTTTCACTTTTAATTGAACACTGCAAGAAAAAAACCAAACGGTCAACACATATACAATAAAAATGAAACAGCTTAAATAGTTGACATATAAAAAATGAGGACGGGTCATTTTTGCACGAGCGTCACTTTTGCACGAGGGGACACTTTTGCAATACGACTCTTTTGCACGAGCGTCACTTTAGAACGAGGAGACACTTTTGCACGAGCGTCACTTTTGCACTAGCGTCACTTTTGCACGCATAACATTTTTGAACGGCGTCATTTTTGAAAGCGACATTTTAACACGTGAAACTTTTGCACGTCGTTGCATTTGCATGGCGACGTTTTTGCAAAGCGTCACTTTCGCGGGGCGTTTTATTTTCACGGATATATTTATGAATTGCGAAAATATTAAAC
Source organism: Thalia democratica (assembly GCF_965202585.1). NCBI lineage: Eukaryota > Metazoa > Chordata > Thaliacea > Salpida > Salpidae > Thalia > Thalia democratica. The sequence goes on from NW_028139242.1 coordinate 95,752, forward strand.
AATCAGTCAATTTTGAACGGAACTTTATTTTTGCACGCTCTTAATTTTTATTTTCACAAATAGAAATTTAAATAAATTATTATTTTTTGTTAAGTTAAACTAAACGCAAGTTGTTTTGAATGAATAAAATAATGAAGTTTTATAATGAGAATTTAATCTAAAGTTTTATAAATTTTTTCTTTCAGGAAGTTTTTTACAAACTAAGTTTCAATCAAGGACCTCGTCAGTGCTTAAATAAAGTTATTGTTTGAAGTCTTACGTAGAACAATATAATAACGCATAAACAATATAAACTAGGTGAATACACAATTTCTAGTTTAATTAAAAAACAAATTTAAATACTTTTAATAAAAATAGTGTATATCTTGTTAATTTTTAAACATAAAGATAAACTTAGTTTAGTAAGGCTTTAAAACACGAATCTTAAGTATTATTTTTTTACTTATATTCTCTTTATGTCAAAATTATCATTAAATAGTTGTTAATTTTTTTTTTTAATTCTTTTAATTTAAAACAATTGTTTAAAAAGTGTAAAGGTATTTCAGATTTTACTTGATGTTTATTTATTTTAAGTTTTTAATTTAGCGTGAGAATAAAAAGAGCACCAAAATAGCGCATATTTCATGATTTAAACTTGGATTATATTATTACTTTAATGTTGCATGATCATGACAAGTCAATGAGAGAGTAACATTTGTTAACTATGTTAATAAAAATAATAAAAACTTAGTATTGTTTTTTCTAAGTTAGTATTTCAAGTACTAAAATAAATATAATTTTTAATGTTTAAATTATTTAAAATAAATAAGGTATACTAACACTTTTTCAATCTGCTTTAACAAGTAGATTGAATTAATTGTATTTAGAAAACTTATTTTAATAGTAATTATTTTTTTAGTTGTTGTTAGTGTTAATATAAAACGAAACTATTTAAAATTAATTTTTTTAATGATTAATTTATCTTATTGTTTATTTTTGTATTTTTTTGCTCTAATCGCTGAAATTAGTATTATCATATATATATATAATTATTTTTTTAGAATCTTAGGTTTTTAGCCTAAAAGCTAATTAGTTTATATGAAGGTTTTTGAATTTTATTTTTGTAATCGCTTTTACTGCAAGTACATAAATTTCACTGAACCATTACAAAATCTAGAACATTTAGTCCAAATTTTAAAAATCCGCTTTTAATACGTTTTTTTTTTTTGATCTTTAATAAAAGTATAGTTTATTGAACGATAAAAAACAACGCTCAAAATAAGTGGTCGTAGAGCTTTGTTGTTCAGTTATTAAGGCGCATAATACGGATACCTTTTAATGTCTTGTTCAGGACTGCAAAACCGAAGAACATCTAGTATTAGTTTTTTGTTGGCGCCATACAAGTCTTCTACCCCCTTCTATTTAAATTTTCTATTAAATTTGCCGAGGCTTTTTTTGTTTGTTTTATTTTAAATTTCTAAATGTTTAGTTTAAGTGTGCTGCCTCACTAGTTATTACCAGCTTATTGTCATAAAAATAAATGTTGCTCCCTTTTTGCTAATTATTATTTTTTTAATTTTCACATCTTTAACAAATATAAATACCGCGACCTCTAGAAAACCTTGCTCTGAAAGGTCTTATAAAATAATTTGTACTTGATACACTGTAAAACTGAGTTATGTGTTAAAGGTTACACCTGAATAATCTGTTTGAACTAATCAAGATGTTATTTTTTAACTTTAAATGCGTTTTGTTTAAACTACTTAATTAAGTATTTAGCAGTATTTTCAGCTGATATGGGTGATTTGCTTTTTATTATCCCTATCTCTTTATCTCTGTATAAATTAAATTCATTATCTAAAAACATTTACTTATTTCATTTTACTAAAAAGTTATTTCAAGAGATTACTAAAACAAAGTTTTCCAAAATAAATAAGTCTTTAAATCAATAAATATATGTTATAAAATGTGTATTAAATCTCAGCTAACTGTACAAAGTTTTTCAATTATAATACCGCAATACCTAAATATATTAAATACTAATTAACAAATAATGTTTTTTTAGTAGAAAATAAAAATTACAAGAATGAAAGTTTCTCTTTTTTGATAACTTAGAAAATATCCAAATCAAACTGGTCTAGAAGTAAATAGCTTTTAAAAATCATAGTTTGTGTCACTTTTTATTTTAAGTTTCTACCATAACCAACGTATATAGTTCACAATAGATTTTCTAAATTTGCACACTAAGCAACCATTATAAGTATAGAGGAAGACTAAGTAATTACAAAGAAGGTACTTATACGGTCATGACTCAAGTTTGAAAAATTAATATTATAAAATGCATGAACAAAACTCTAGTTACTACGAGTCCTCACAAACAAATGAATCCGGATATGATCCAGATAGCAAAAAACGGTTTTGCAACTATGAAGAAAGTATTAATTCCAATGAGTATTAATCTCGAAAGCCCATTTATTGTAAATATAATTTTTTATCAGGCAAGCACCCTAAAAAACCTTTAGAAATCCTTTAAAAACTTCGTGCAAAACAGGATAAAAGAATAAGTAAACACTCATTAGAAAGTTTAACTAAACTTTATCTTAAATCGAATTATAAAATATCTTATGTAAATTTAAGCAAATGAAAGAGCAGCGAATTTGTTGGTTATGACAATATCTTGTTTTAAAACAAAAAGCTTAAAAAATAAAACTTTATAACTTTATTATTTATTGACATTTGTCAACTTAAATGTAGATTTTAAAATTTCTGTAGTTTAAAATTCTTACCCAACCTTAATAGTTCAATGTGATTAAATGTAAAGGGCTTTCAAACAAAATTTTTTTTGAAATTAAAAATCAACTTTGAATATTTAAATATTTCTTAAACAACTATATTAAGAAAAACATTATCAACTTGAAATAAAATTAAGTTTTGTTGAAAAGTTTTCTTAAATTAAATTTATTTTAAGATTCTACGTAAATCTTTAAATGTTATTGTTAAACATTTTAAAATTTATTGCTAAATTTAAACTTCTTGTACTGAGAGGGTTTAAAAATCTTTTATTTTTGAAGCCTGTATGTATTTGAGCAAGTTTATTTTTGAAAAACATCGTTAAAAACGATTTAGAAAGTTAGTTACCTGTAACTAAACGACTTATTACTGCTTACAAGTGCGAGTAATAATGCAACTGAAAAAAGTTTTAAAAAAATTTTCTACTGAGATTTTATAAATTAGCAACTCGATTTGAAAAGTGAAACGGCTTGTGAAAATGTGTTTTAATTGTAATTTAGATCAAATTTTACGACCATAGTTAAAAACTTTTTCAAGCTAACTTAAGAACCAAATTAAGTTGAATACTGTGTTTTTCTTAAAAAAAATACATCTTTTACCTAATTAAACTTTGGCCTTTTAGTTTTTAGGTCAATTTTCACAACTTTGAATAAAAAAATATGTAAAACTATTTTTAACACTAAATTAATCTGTCTATTAAACCAATATCTTTTTGACCTTTAAGACTAAAATAATTTAATACAAATTCAAACTTTGTTGCTAATAACTTGCTCAAAATTTTTTCATAAAGTGTTGCTTTGAAAGTATTTTTTAAAGCTAATTGATTTTTTGCTTAGCGAACTGGGAAAACGTAAAAGTTTTACATTTGCTAACCACGTATTTTAAACTCGGGTAATTAAACTTAACTTGTAGCAAATTTTTACGGAGAGCATGAAAAAAAATGAAACTTAAGAAAAAATAATGTTGTTTACTTGGCATTATGCATGGAGATTATAATTATTAACTTTGTCACAGTAGGAATTTTATTGCTTTCACATATTGCTTTTATATCTTGTAATTATCAAAATCGTTTGTTTCAAGCAATATGTTTAAGTGGTAAACTGTACTATGTTCTAATAAATAGACGTTAATAGCTTTAATAACTTTATTTTTTTTGACAATTAAAAATTTAATTACGTTGTTTTTGAGCAAAGCTGTTAGCTATTAGAAATTAAAAACTATTTACACTTTTTTTTTTCAAAATTAGTCCCAAACAACTTTTGAAATATTAACAAGTAACATTTTTATCGATATCACTAATAATGTTCTTTTATTGCTTGCCTTGTATACATATAACAAAAACTTTTGTATTTGAAATGTTTGTAATTAATGTTTGAGCAAGAAAAACTTTTTGAAAAACATGATTATGTTATATATTAATCAAAATAAGTTGATTAAAAATTAAAAACCGTCTCATAACGATGCTAGTAAGTAAGAAGTGTTTTATACGCAAGACAAAAATGCTTGCTTTTGTGCAGAGCCTAACGGAAAAACACCATTACGTCATCAGATGGTTGAAGAGACGCGAAGCAATGTTTCTGAGGTGTAAAGTCATTTGTAGCTGTTATACAGCCGATGTTACAAGCAGATTGAACCGAGTTGAAGAGAGGTAGTCAACGGACAGAGATGCTTAGCGCCTAAAATTGTGAAGAGGAAGAAGCTGACGCCCACCGACGGAGTGAACATATCTGAATTTCTGTCGGACAGCCTTATCTACTTTCTACTATTGTAAAAACTCTTATAAGAACAACTTTGAACTTTAAAAAAAAATTATTTAACGATTTTGTTCATTTTGAAAACAAGTATTCAAAAATTATGCATTTATACTTTTAAGAAGCACTTAAAAATGTTGCAAAGTCCCCGAAACAGCTTCAGTAGAGGACTGTTAGAAGGAAAATGTAACAAAATATATATTTTGTTGTTTTCAAATAACCGCAGAGGGCGTTAGACGATTGTTTATCAAATCAACACACAATAAAACTTTAACACTGTTTGTCATTGTGCTCAGTTTAGTCATAAGACCGTGCGAGAGGCACACGAGTTGATTAAAAGATTTTTTTTAATATTTTCTTTTTTTAAGACCTTGATGTTTATTTGCATTTATGTATTATATTATGCTTAGTTTAGCCATCGTTGTGCATGAAGCACGACATATATTGAGACTCTGTATTATTAGTAGTATTATTAGTAAGACCTATTTTGTAATTAAGATTGTGACATTTAGATACTTTAAGAACATTATTAAGACATTTTAAATTGTAGAATTAAGTGTTTACTTGTTGTGTTTATATTCGCAGTTTTATTCTACTGATATATTGGCTGCTTTATTACTTCTACTTTTATTTACAATGAAATCACATATTCAATAAATTCATTTCATTAAAGAAATTATTTATATCAACTTTATTACATACTTATTAACAACTAATTTAAACCTAATGAATAAAGTAAATTCAGTAAAAGCCTTAAGAGCTAAACGCTAAAAACGTTTAGCACAAAAAAGGGGACTTCCCACAAATAAAGGTAGTTCCTACCACAAGTCTGGGACTACAACATTTTATTGCTTTTAATAAAATCACTTCTTTGGTCACTTTTAATGTTTTTAATTTTTTACTAATATTTAGTTCAATATAAATATTAATACTTTTGAAATCCAAAAAAAAAGATAAACAGTTGTCTTTAGAAAGTTAATGGATAATATTTTGGTTGCAAAGCTTAAAAATTAATTATCTTTATTGCAATAAAAAGTGAGAGTTTAGTAGAAGTTTATTATGTTCGAGTAAAGGTTAGAAACAACACACATGTTAAATAAATTATTTTATCTTTGTATTATAAAACACATTAAAATTCGTCTTCTATACGTTCTTCAAATGTACAATAGGAAACAGACCCTATTTTTAGTAGGAGATCAATTTTTTCGACGCTAGTTTCTTTAAAAAGAAAAACATATCGGAAGATATATTTGTTTGGTTGTAGCTTAAATTTTTTGTAAATAAAGGTTTTTGCTTCTCCCTTCTGCTTATTTGGGTTATGAATAGATACCGGAGGTAGCTCATATTTTACATTAATTTCTCGTTTTTCAGTGTCATCGGTAAACACACCAAATTTAGATTTCTTAATGTTCTGTGTAATTAATGACAAATTTATCATAAATATCGACGCTTCTTTTATATCAGCTTTGCAAGCAAACTTAACTATAGAGTAATCTTCAATATAACTTGTTAGATTAAATTTTCTATTAACTTGAAAAACTGATTTGTACAGGTCTTTTGAACACAAAGAACTGATATATACTTCCCTTTGTTCAAACTGATCCAATGTGATCCATAGTTCCCCTTTATTTGGATCAGCTCTTTTAGTATTTGAAGAAGACAAGTTTTTACTTATAGCAAAATGTTTCTTACCTAAATTAGGATTATAAAGCATAAAAGCTTTATGTTTTAAATTATAGTCCATTATAACAAAAGCATGTCCTTTTTTATTAATATTTTCCGGATTACTTATAAGATCAGGTTTTATAACCATAATACCAGAGCTTTTCTATCAATTTCTGCTTTTATATGACTTAAAATGTCAAATTTTAGATCTTTTTTAAGCCATATACAAAAACTAGTCATACAATTACTAAACAATGAAAAAACAAAGTTTGGTCTTATTCCTTGACTATTTTTGTAATTATTATTGCACACTAGTTTGACTACAGCTTTTTCAAAAAAAGAAGCTAAATAAAAACTATCATTATTTGCAGATCTTGCATAAATTAAAGAAGGTCTTTTAAAACAAAACAAGCGTTCAAATAGTTTCGGTTTTGTAAAGGGTAGTTTATCATCTATTTTGACAATTGTTGGTTTTCTTTGTAAAACATCTTGAAATGAAGCTTTATACCTTCACTTGTATGTTCAATTCTTGGAAAAATTTCAGATAAAAACTCAGGTTGTTCTGAGATAGCAGCTAGTGCAGCTATCAACCCACAGTTTCCTATATCACCTTGCATAAAGTCGCTCAATGAGAGTTGATCCATATTAACTAGACGACTTTCGTTAAGTTTTGTCGCACTTATAAACTCAATACCAAATTTTTTGTGTTTTTCAAGAACTTTAAACTCATCTTGGTGATGAATAATTGCCATGTTTCAAATTTAAACAGTTACTGTAATAAATATTTTTTTTTTATAATCAAATAATCAGCTAACTAACTTGATTAAACAAGATTTACAAAAACTATTGTTTTTGTTTTATTTAAATAGGACCAAGTATAAAATGTACACCTAATTTTTTATAAAGAAATGAAAATGTAGAAAATATGGACAGTTCTAAATTATCACCAAGGCAATAAAGTAGTATCACAGATTTTACTTTTCTAGTAGCAGATTAGTATATACCGTTGCTTTATAAAAATTTTTTTTTTTTAAGTTTTGTTGGTTTTTTTTCTAAAAACGAAGATTGTAATATTATGCTCTTCAGGATCTAAAGTGTACTTTTTTTTTAATTGTATGATCTTCTATCATTAAAAATAATATATGCTCTGTTTTTCCACTGTGAAGTAAAACAATCGACCAAAAAACAGCACAATATTTACTAATTTTGACTTTTTATTAAATAAAATTATTTAACAACACTTGTATTTGGTCAGACTTTATTCTAATTAAACTATAAACAAACATACAACCAAATAATTTATTATTAATAAGTTTTTTAAATAAAAATGTTTTAGGTACGTTTTTATAAACATATTTATGGCTTAGCTTTTAATTTAACCACTCTTATTGTACACATTTTAATCCCCCTTAATTATATTTATCAATATGACCCCTTTTTGCCTGAAAGTGTTTTCAACCCGTTATGACTTTCTAGTTATAGCTTTCTGCATGGTTGCCACTGATTAAGCTGAGAGAAATTTTCTGACTTTTCCTGACTTTTTCTTGACTTTTTACAAAAATTTTCCTGACTTTTCTAAATCAAACACTAAATTAAACTTATTCTAAAATACATAACCTAACACCTGAAACTATATAAAGCTTTCAATCTTATTTTAATACAGGTTAAAAACAACAGTTTTTTGCTGAATTCTATCATCAAAGTTCCAGTACATCACTCAAACTATCTGTGTATGATTGATGTTTTTAATAAACAGCTCTATCAGCAAAATACTTGTATTATCACCTTATAAACAAAGCTTGTCTAAAAAAAGACAAAATTTTTTAGCATTTCCTAACATTAATGTATCTAGATAAACAAACGACATATAAGGAACTTTTACAATTAAACCCTTAAATCAATAAGTAACTTTCACAACTCAAACCTTAAAACAATAACGAACTTTTACAGTTAAAACATTAAAACAATAAAGAACTAAATCAAATACTGTTTTTTAAATGTACGTACTAAAATTTATTTTCTCCGTTTTTTTAATAGCACTTCAACCTCTTCATCTAATGAAGAAATGGTTTCCTTCATCTGGTCTGCATTCCGCTTCAGTATACACATTAACTTGTTACATAAAATACTAAACTTACTGCTTAGTTATAAAGAACTCAACTATTTACTTAAACAAAAAACACTTTGATTCTAAAATTATGCTAGATAAACTTTTGTTTATATATCACAGTTTCATTATGGAAGTGTTCTTGCTACAGATCATCAATACTAAAAAACTTACAAAATCTGCTTGTTTAAGTAGGTTACATGTTCAATATGTTAATAGAAAATTTTTGCTGTTTTATAAAGGATATTTTACTAATTTATACCAGATGAAGGTATTGGAAATAAAATTAAATATTTTTGTAAATTTCTAGGAAAATTTTGGATTTTTTTTCTGACTTTAAAAGACTTTTAGTTAATTTTTACCATTTAAACGATTTGGAAAACAAATAATTTTGTAAATCTAAACTGACAAAATCTGACTTTTTTATTTTATTTTATCAAATTTCCTGACTTTTTCTGACTTTTTTTCAAAACCCCCCCATTTTTTCCTGACTTTTGTCATTTTTTTAAGTTTTTCCTGACTTTTCTTGATTTCCTGACTTTTGCTGACCGAGTGGTAACCCTGTTTCTGGTTAAAAGATTACATAGTAAATGTGAGTATTGCTTCTTAATAATTAAATGCAAGCTTTATTGTAAAACTTCTCAAAATCTACTGTTAAATAAAATGAAATGAATGTCAGACATATAAGAATATGAATAATGTTTTATGAATAATGTACTTAAAATAAAACATTATGTATACAAGTAAAAATTTTTTGGGTAAAATGTTGTCTTCGTCTTAATTAACTCTTACCTAAAAGACTAGTAAATTTTTACCTTAAGGACACAACTAAGGTTACAGTGTAGTGTATAACTAATTTGACATAAGAATTAGGCATAACTTTAAGTGGTTTTACTTTATATAAAAGAACATATCAAACACTAAAAAAATAACTAATTATAAAAATAAATAATTAGTTAATAAACAAAATACTTTAAATATGGTCAAAACTTTTGCACAAAAACTAATTCTAACATGAGTATAATATAGCAGAAAAAAAACCAAGCTAAGTGTTAACTACTTGGAATTAAAATTAAAAAATAGTTATAAGTGACTAAAATTATTTAAAAACATACTTTACAATGAAAAATATAAAAATAAATTACTTTAGTTCAGGAACTCAATTTTTAATGTATAAAATAGAATATTACTGCAATTACACTGTTGTAGGTTTATATAGTTTTATCTTAAAAATGTAAACTTTCTTCAGATCTTCATGCTTTCTAGTTGAATGATTTATAATATTTGATATTTATCTAAATAGATACAGCAGTAAAAAAAGAATTTCATAAAAACTCATAAAGTGTTCAATTTAAAATTTAAAAACTAAAAATCTTAAATAAAGCTGTAATAGTACATTATAAAGCTAAAAAGTCCACATATTGAAAAGTAATTTTGTTTTTCATAATTTAGTAAAAAATAATACTATTTAAATAAAAAATTAGATTAGATAATTACACAAAGAATTAAACTTGTTAAAGTTGATACTGATAAGTTGATTAAAAACCTAATATTATTATTTAATTTACAATAATTTAGAAAGTTTACAAACTAAAAATAAACATTATAATTAATTTGAAAATATAATTCATAGTTTTTTCTTAGATTTTGAACTAAATTAAAAATACTAATAAAGTAACAGTTTGCAAAAAGAAAACTTAAATTTAATTTTTCTAGGTTTCTACTTATTTTTCTGCAGTTGTAACTAAAATTTAAATGTGAAATTCAAAGTGTTATAGGATAAACTTAGAAACAGTTTTATTACTTTTCTGGTTTAATAATTTATGGAGACTGTAAAACCAGGGACTTTTTTTTTGTATAACAAAGCTATTTTTCTTTAAAAGCTTTTATTTGGAACAATTTACGAACAAACGGTAGTTTATCATCTATTCTGTCAGTTATTGGCTTTCCCTTATAAAACATTTGGAAATGAAGTTTAATTCCTTCACTTGTATGTTTAATCTTTAAAGCAGTTCCACTTGAAAGTTCAGGCCGTTGTGAAATAGCAGCTAGTGCAACTATAAACCCACAGTTTCCCATATCACCTTGCTTAAAGTCGCTTAATGAAACGTTTTCCATTATTAGTGAAGCTTTTTTATTAACGCTAGTTGCATTCATAATTTTTATTTTATATTTTTCATGTTGTTCAACAACTTTAAATTCACTTTTTTTACTTAAATAGTTGCTGTGAATATTTTAAATGTTTATATTAAAACAGTTTACTAAGTAATTTTATTGTTAAATATACATTAAGCACTTATAAAAAATAATATGTTTATTACAAGTATAAAACTAAATTTTCATATACACTTTAACTACTGTTCTAATTACAGAAAAAATACTTCTACAAAAAATTAACTTTAAAAAAATTGTTCCATGGTTCAACCACTATATTGAAAAGTTGTGTTGCTAATAATTTTAGATAGCTGTATTTTCACAAAACCACATGTAGAACTTATATGATTGTTCATTTTAGATTTTACTTATAGTTACAATATATTATGTTGTGTTTTTAATTTTCTTGGGTATTATTTTAATATCATACTTAAGTTATTGTCTAAATCAGGGGTCGGCAGGCAATTGGTGGTCGCGGGCCAAATTTCAAGTTTCCAAAGTCTTCGCGGGCCGCAGTTTTAGTTTTAGTGACACTTGTATAATCTTATGGTTTTAGCTTTAGTCACACTTTAGAAAAAATTTACTTTTATTCACCTTATTATTTAAAATAACTTTTAGCTATACATAAAATGCCTATTCAAATTAATATTCATTAGATTATGATTTACATTGACTAATATACTTTAATAAATATGTACTAATATTGTTAATAAAATATGTACTTTCATAAGCACTTAATAAGTTAAACTTAATACTTTTTTAATTTTACTTACAACCTAACTCTCTATAAAAACCTAACTTGAAAGACAACTTATGGGTTACTTTTGTGCATTTGTTATATCATCAACACTTTTTTATATTTCTAAGAATATTTACTTCGAAAAAAGTTTTGCAAGTTAAATAATTTACACTCATTAAAAAATTTAGTAATTAGTTAACATAATAAAATTAATACCTGTTTGTATTCCAGAAAGCTAAAACAAATGATTTAATTCTCAAATACTTTAATAAAATATTCTATTAGTAGTTAGACTTTTACATGGTTGCCACTTAAAAAGCGAAAATGTCTGAGATGTATAAAACCAGCTTAAATTTATTTAAATTTGAAAAAGCTAATAAATAGTTGTTAATCAAGCTTAAATACCTAGTTAAAATATCATCATTATCGATAAGTTCGCAAAGTGCAAGAAAACAAGAAAAAAATGCAATTAGTAAACTACACAACAGTCATAAAAACTATTCTGAGAATTGGAAGATTTCTTTAAAGGGTTTGAAATAAAAGCTTCACACACACCTGAGTTTTCAAGCTTTTAAAATAGCCTGTTTTTGTAGCAACCCAGTTAATATAAAGTTTACTACATAAAGAAATAAAAAAAGGTTATTAACAGTAAATAAATTACATGCCAAAAATATATAAGTCAGCTGGAATTGACAATTAAGTTTCTTAAACAATTTTAACAAAAGTATAAAATTTTATTGAGTCATTAGCGAGGTAGATTTTTTTTTATATTAAGCATGATAGCAATTCTTTGTTTGCAGTAAGAATATTGCATTTAAAAGTATTAATTGTAAAATATAAGACGAGCTACAAGAATAAAAAAAGCGTTGGTTAGGAGTTATTGCGAGAAACAATAAAAAAAATCATCAAAGTTATTTCCGACAAAGCACTTATTATCTTCAGTAACTACAGAATAATCAGAAAAAAATTGTTAAGGCAAGTAATAAAGTAGCAAAATTTATTACCTTAAATGAGATATCGTTTATAACTGAAAACTTTTATAACTCAAAAATTTGAAAAACTAAAAAAAATAACATGCTCGCGGGCCGCAGATTTACCCTTCGCGGGCCGCAATTGGCCCGCGGGCCGCAGTTTGCCGACCCCTGGGCTAATAGCTAGAACAAAAAATTTAAACAGAACTAAATAAGCCATCAGAAAGACTGCTACAGTTACAAAAAAAAATTAACCTAGTTAAAAGTTTTTTTTAATTGATTACTTTCTGTTTTCAGAATTAACTGTAAAACATTGGATTTTTTATTTTGAATTTTAATAAAGAAACAAAATTGTTAGAATTAAGGTTTAGTTCCCTAAAGATTATTCCAAGTCAAATACTATTAAATGGTGTTGTACTACAAAACAAATAGTTTAAAAAGTTTGAAATATAATTTTTAATTTTACAACTAACTTGCTTACAATATATCTTAGCATTGAAATTAATAAATTTACTGCATTAATTGAAGCTGTTGATGAAACCACTTTTCATGTAAGATAATCAACCAGTCGGTCAAACTTCTTCAAACTAGATCAGAAATAATTTTTTAATTTTTATTTTATTATGTGTAAAATAAACTGTTCACAGGGTTGCCACTCGGTCAAGAAAAGTCAGGAAATCAGGAAAAGTCAGAAGAAATTAAAAAAAAAGAAAAAAAGCAGGAAAAATCAGGAAAAAAGGGGGGTTTAGAAAAAAGTCAGGAAAAGTCAGGAAATTTGATAAAATTTAAAAAAAAGTCAGATTATGTCATTTTAATTTTACAAAATTCCTTGTTTTCCAAAGCCTTCAAACGGTAGAAATTAATTAAAAGTCCTTTGAAGTCAGAAAAAAAATCCAAAATTTTCTCAGAAATTTACAAAAATATTTAATTTTATTTCCAATGCCTTCACCTGGTATAAGTTAAGATAAAAAACTCCTCACAGTGGAAATTGTAAAAATAAAATTGGAACATGATTTCAGCAAAGTAACTCGATTATTGTTGATAAAATTTGTATGCGTCCTTGGAACGACGTCAGTATCAGTAAAAATGAAAATCAGCTCCATCCTACCACTATAGTTACGTCACGATAGAAATTTGCTAATAGAATCCAATAATTTTGCTTTCGAAATAAAATATCCTTTATAAAACTACAAAAAATTTCTATTAACATGTTGAACAAGTACCCTACTTTAACAAGCAGATTTTGTAAGCTTTTTAGTATTGATAATCTGTAGCAAGGACACTTCCATAGTGAAACTGATATATACACAAAAGTTTATCTAGCATAATTTTAGAATCTAAGTGTTTTTTGTTTAAGTAAATAGTTAAGTTCTTTATAGTTAAGCAGTTAGTTTAGTATTTTATGGATCAAGTTGATGTGTATACTTTATCTCTTTATAATTTTTTAAAGTTGTTTAAATTTATGAAATAAGTTTTAAGAGAGGTATATTCCAAGATAAAGTTTACACATTATTTGTATTTTTTGTAGAGTAACTTAAGTTTTTAAAGTAAATAAGAGTATAAATATTTGTTACAAATTTTATACTAAATGATTAGAGGAAATATTTTATACAACAGATTTAGTTTACATTTTTATGTCTTTTTTTAAATTACTTCACTTAAGTACTGGAAGTTTAATGATAGAATTCAGCAAAAAACTGTTGTTTTTAACCTGTATAAAAATTAGATTGAAAGCTTTATATAATTTCAAGTGTTAGATTATGTATTTTAGAAAAAGTTTAATTTAAGAGTTTGGTTTATAAAAGTCAGGAAAATTTTGGTAAAAAGTCAGGAAAAAGTCAGGAAAAGTCAGGAATTTTTTCTCAGCTTGACCAGTGGCAACCATGTGCTCATTATTTTATAGTTTTTTAATCTCTACTATAGTTATTTTAAAATATGCCTTTTTATAAAATAATTTAAGTATTTTGTGCGGCTTAAATAAGTTACTTAGTATTAACTTCTAAATGTCCGAAATTTGTTATATGTGATATTATTATAATGTCAGGTTTCAGTTAAAATTTCAGATGGGTAACGTACGGCTCAGATCGAGTCGCAGATCCAGTTGAATTTCGACCCGCTAAGTAAATTGAAAACTACTTGTGCAAAATAAATAAAATTTAGTTTTTTGATACTTAACATTTTGAAATACGCTTTCATTTCGCTTTCAGTTCACAATAGTATTTTCTAGATCACAATAATACTAAATCATTTTACTACAATTTTGCTCGAGTTTTTTAATTTTATTTTTTGTTATTTTTTTAAATCATGCAGCCCGCATTTACCTTTTTTTAACGAGTTGAAACTAGAAAAGATACTATAGTAAATATGAATTACTGACTACAAAAGTTGTCCACCTCTGGCCTTAAAGTTTCACCAGTTTCACAACAGTTCATATTTAAACAAGATTGATTACAGATTACACAAGGCTTTTTAATAATTAAGTATTTTAATACACTTTACTGGCTTCTAAGAAAATAACTGTAAATTATTTTCTCAAGCCTTGTAAACTACTTTGAACACAAAAGTGCGTGCATAAGAAGTACCAGGCTAAATTACATTTCGAACACAACTTTTTTTAGCTCAAAAGTTTGTACTCAAAAGAAAAACTACTTTTTAAAATTGTGGGGGGCGATTTTTTTTTCAAATTAAAGAAAAGGGGGCGATTTAGTAAATGAGTTTGGAAAACCCTGCTGTAGATCAAGTCGGGCAAAAGTGGTTTAACTTAAAACGTGATACAAGTAAACAGTAAGACGACCCTGGTAAAAATTGTTGTAAGTGATGTCATTAACATGTGATGAACCGATTTTAAATATAACTTATATGTTTTTCAGGTATAAATTTTTAAAGAAAGGAAGAAAAATGTGAACGCTCACAGCTATGGTCAATGAATTGGTTTAGAGAAAGACCTTTCGGTTATCGAGCCTCACGCCATTTATTTTATAACAATTTTAAGCAGCTTTAATTATAACAATAAATAACAAACTTAAGATCTAAAAAAAATTAACGATACTATTAATTATTATTATCATTTATTTTTATTTTTATAAACTGACTGTTTATATGCATTTACTTGTTTGTAGCAAGTTGTTTGTCCTTTCCAAATTATAACTTAACTTTTGAGACAAAACCAAGAAATTATTTTAGTTTGATTAAGGTTAATAGGTAAAATTTTGCTCCATAATGTGTCATACATGTTACTCTTATTTGTTAAGTCATACCTACTTCATCTAGAAAATTATTACTACATAAACACTTATATATTGACTTTTGAAAATAAAATATAGCCTCGCTTTAATTTTAATACATTTTTGTTTAAATTGAAACTTAAATGTAAAAATGTTAGTAACACCACAATATTTTTCCTTTTTTTTATTTATTATAGTAGCTCACAAACAAATACAGTTATGTACAATCATCTCGGCATACTGGACACAAAATATTTGACTTTAACCCTTCATTAGGAGTTGAAAACATTTGATCTGTGCAAACTCTACAGCAGAAGTGATTGCACGGTAAACGACAAACTTCTTGATCTGTTTCGTAATCACCTAAGCAAACAGGACATGATTTCTCATCTTCATAGTCTTCGATAGATCCTTCAAATCTAAAAGACATCTGATTTATATTTTCAACAGATATTAATTCATTGCAATAATCTTCGATTCTTTGTTCGATGTAATCTTCTAGGTGTGCATAGTTTGAACACTTGCTGTTAAATTCGCTTTTTTCAATTAATAAATTATTCTCCAAATATAGGTGAATGTCCTGCATTGTTAACACAGATTTTTCTTGTTTTAATCTAATAGCGTCAAGTATTTCTCCTTTGTCACTCGTTATACACATCATAAATCTTTGTGCAGTACTGTCATCAATTATTTCATTAAGCTTTAAAAAGTCTTCTAATTTTAGAAAATCATTACCGTGGCGTACAATGTTAAAAGTTTTTTCGTAGACAACTGAACTGTCCTCATGCTGGACGGTTACTTTATCTATGTTGTAAAACTTTTTATGTGCGATAAGAAAATTAAACAACTCATTTTTTATAGCCGTGAACTTTCTATTTTCTCTTATTTTAATTCTTTCATCTTGTTCTGCTGCCGCTAAAGCTGCTGCTATGACTCGCAAAAAACGGAAAAATATTGAAACTACTTTAAGAAATTCTTTCCTAGCAATACCGACTTGTGCATTTTCTTCATCAGTAGACATTATTATTTTTATGGTTTATAATATGTTATTATTGCTGTAAAATACATTTATTTGTTATAGACACCTTATAAACTATCAACATAAAATAAGGTTGATATAATATAACATAGTTCAGTTACTTGTTATATAATTTAAGAAATTTGTTTAACACCTTATTCAGTTTTGGTCAATAAAATCTGAGATACAGATAGTGGAATTATAGTTAAGTTTAATAAGTGTAAGGTATTTGGCAAACCTTGTTATCATATACTAAAAATTACGGAAGTTAACAACAATTAATTGACTTATATTGTTGATCTAAATTTTTTTTGGATTTTAATGTAAAAATGCTATTGTTTACTATTTTACATATTTTATAAAACCTTTAATATGAAGATTTACATAAATTAACAACTTGTAATCACAACTAACGAACATTCAATTAAATTTTCAAGTTAAATTGCGATTTAATATAGTAAAACGTCAGTGCAGAAAAAAAACGTTAGTCACAACAAATCAGTTTTAGTGGTCAAATTTATAAACAATTTAAAATGATAAGAATGTTTATCAAGTTTACTAAACAACTATAAATCAATTTATAAATGGTCAAATTTAATAAACATAAAGTAAATATTGTACACTGAAAGATCAAATAAAACAATCCATATTATTATTACAACAAAGGTTTCTAAAAAAATTGGTTTTAAGCAAGTTATATTTTGTAAGTTCATTATTTACTTTTGACTTAAAGCTCAAAAGTCATACCAAATACAATTCTTCAAAAAGTTCTTTAATTTTTAATGAAAAAAGTTATTAGTTGAATTAAATTAGAGTAAGGGTATGAAATTAATTTCTTTACAAAAAACAATCAGAACATAAGCTTGAGATAACACTTATAATTCAAAACAAAACAGCTATAAGCAGGGTTGCCATAGATCAAACTAAGAAAATTTCCTGACTATTACAAACTTTTTCCTGAAATTTTACTAACATTTTCATCACTTTTCAAATTGAACTTCTAAGGTAATTCTATTTAAAAATACATAATCAAACACTTAAAACTTTATAAAGATTTTAATCTAATTTTAATAAAGGATAAAACAACACTTTTTTTTGGTGAAATCAACCATCAAACTTCCATTACATCACTTGAACCATCTGTGCATGATTGATGTGTTTGAAACTTAAATTAAACTTATTTTACAAATATAAACAACTTTAAAAAACTACAAGTAAAGCATACACATCAATTTGTAACATAAAATGCTAAACTAACTGTTTAATTATTAAGAACTCAATTATTTAGATATAAAAAACACTTTAATTCTAAAATTATGCTGGATAAATTTTTGTGCATATCAGTTCACAATGGAAGTGTCCTTGTGACAGACCATCAATACTAAAACTGCTGTTTCAAGTAGAGTGCTTGTTCAATATGTTAATAGAAAAATTTTGCAGTTTTATAATGGATATTTTATTACCTTATACCAGATAGAGGCATTGGAAATAAAACAATTTTGTAAATTTCTAGGATAATTTTAGAATTTTTTTTCTGACTTTGAAGTATTTTAAAATAATTTTTTACCATATGAAGTCTTTAGAAAATAAAGAATTTTGTATATATAAACTGACAATACCGGACTTATTTTTTTTTTATTTTTTCAAACTTTTTGACTATTTTTCAAAAACCCTTATTTTTTCCTGACTTATGTATTTTTTTTAATTTTTCCTAAGTTTTCCCGATTTTTTCTGACCCTGTTGCAACCCTGTATAAGCACCCACTATCTTATCGTCTATGATTATACAAATAAAAGCTTATACTATTTTCATAAACTAAACCTATGTAATAACTTTTGAAAGGAAATTAAAACTGCAAAAAAGAAATATAAGTACTTTATCAACAATACTGTTATAAACTAATAATTTCATCAAAAAATCTTTTTAAACCAAAATGGACTTTTACTAAATATATATATAATAATGTACTTGTATAATATCAGGGCCACAAAATTTACTACTTTATATAGTTTAAAAACAGTTTTAATGTTAAAAAGAATAATAGAAAACATAAAAAAAATTGTTCTTTAAATTTAAGTAAGCCCGGTTATTTAATAAAACAAACGAATCAAAGATAAAATAAATATAAACTTTAGTACAAGTTTAAATGGTTTATTTTGTTAAAACATATGTACTATAGTTAACTTTAAATGTGTAATGTAATTATTATAAAATTTCAAAGTAACTTAAGTTATAGCTCAATTATGTGCAATATTTCTCATTTTGGCGATAACAGTTAGGCTAAAAGAAATAACTCGTAAAGGGCGATAATAAAAACTGGATATTAATGGAGCTGTAGGTAATATGTAGTTTGTAATAAAGAGTAATGGTAAGAAAAGTCTGAGACTTAGTTGTTAGGATTTATCGAGTAATTAAGAGTTAATTAAGAATTTGTAATTTTAAAATATAACTCGGAACGATAAAAATTCTAACGGGTTATAATTACAGTAGACTTTCTCGTCAAAAAACAAAGTAAAAACAATAATTTAAGATAAATGATTTAGGTATAAAATTTTTACAACTTACTTTTAAGTATTGTATAGATGTTTTGATCATTTTAAAAAACTTAAAAAAAGGGGAAACTATAGGTTTTATTCAAAGAACATAAAACTGAGTTTTATAAAAACAAAAACTAAGTTGAAACGAACATTATTAGTAATAATTAAAAGCTTTATTCTCGTACTTTTCTTGTTCACTTAAAATCTTAAAAAAAATTTAATACTGTTTTACTTAAACTTTAGATAAAAATAAGTTTTA
The DNA here is from genome assembly GCF_965202585.1 of Thalia democratica. Lineage (NCBI taxonomy): Eukaryota > Metazoa > Chordata > Thaliacea > Salpida > Salpidae > Thalia > Thalia democratica. The sequence goes on from NW_028139242.1 coordinate 114,946, forward strand.
AAAAATAAGAAAAATATAGAATTTAGGAGTAGAAAGTTTGAACTATTTTAGTTGCATGTTAAATAATACTTTGAAGAACTAGTTTATTGAACTAGAATACTTAGATTAAAAGTGTTTTTAAATATTATAAGATGTGAGTAAATTGTCATAAACGTTTTGAAGAAATAAAAATACATATAATTTAAAATAAACAAAATAATTATAAAGTTGTAACTGTGTTCGTAAACATTGTTGTTTTAATTTTTTTAAATAATTCATAAATTTAATTTATACATTTGAAAATCAAATACAACTAACTAAGTATAACTCACTGAGCTTATAGTAAAACAAAAATAGAACTACTATTAAAACGTTTTGTTGCAATTTATATAGCTTAACATTGCATCAAAGGCACATTTATATTGAACAAATTTATTAAATTTAACTACTTGAAACTAAAAAAAATATATTAAAAGTATTGTAAACATAAGTCACCAGTAATTGTACAATAAGATATACTAGAACAACAATTTCAATAAAACAAAATATGATACATATCGAGTAGTTTTTATAAGTAAAGTACAAAGCTAACAAGTAATAAAATTTTCAGACTTATAAAGTAACCAAGTAATCAAGTAATCATAAAGTAATCAAGAGAATGAAAAAAAGACATAAACAGTTGGTAAAAGTTAAAATCATTTAAGTTTACTTACTTTATAATTGGTCTACAGTAAAACTTAACATAAAATAATGAATACCATAAAATAATAATACAACTCTTATAAAGTATTACGAAAATAAAGAAACAGTGTAATTAAAAAAAATTTGCTTACATAAAACAGGTTTCCTTAACAAAATACAAATGGCTTCTAATTTTTTAAATCAAAAACATTACTACAAGTTTTAATAAATTTAAATCTATTTAGATTATAATTGTTAGCACAACTTAGACTCTTAACCAAATGTTTTGCAATAGATAAACGTTTAGATGCATTTAAAACCTTGACCGGTATATCATTTTTTTTATCTGAAAAACAAAAATTATATACAATCTTTGGTACATGCTTTTTTATTCTTTTCCTTAGATGCCTTGTTGTTAATCCAATATTTACAACAGCAGCTGTAGTACTAAATTACCATACTTTTATTTTAGTTTGGTATAGGATCCTTACCACCTCGTGTTAATACCGGCTTAAAGTGAAGACAATTCCAGGGTTTTCTGAATAATAAGTGTTTCATATTAATTGTCTAATTTCCTTTTCTAACGTTTCCGAGCTTTAATTAATGAATGAAATGTTTAAAGTAACTACTCATTTTTCCGTAACATTTCATTTAGTTTGTTTAATCGAACTGTAGTTGAAAGAAAAAAATTAGATCTAATCAAAACTTTGTGTCATCGTTCACACAAAATTTGTTCCCCAGAATTGCTATAAAGTGAAATCAGACAGATTAAGTTACTATTTAACAAAAACGGTTACCGACTTGAGTTACTTAACAAATCAATTCATTTACGATTGAAAATTTAGATAGAATAAAAATAATAGTACCGAAGAAACGTGTATTTACTTTAAAACTTCGATTTATTAATAAAACCTCATAAATTTTGAAAAAGAAAATTGACAACTAATAGAAAAATGATATACCGGTCAAGGTTTTAAATGCATCTAAACGTATGTTCTATTGCAGAAAATTTGGTTAATAGTTTAACTTGTGCAAACAGTTATAATCTAAACAGATTTAAAATTATTAAAACTAGTAATAATGTTTTTGGTTTGATTAAATTAAAAGCCATTTGTATTTTGTTAAGGAAACCTGCTTTATGTAAGCAAAAAGATTTTCAACTATACTGTTTCTTTATTTTCATGATACTTTTTAAGTGTAGTTTTAATTTTATTTTCGTTTAGTTTACTGTAGGTTAATTATAAAGTGAGTAAACTTAAATGAATTTAACTGTTACTGATTGCTTTTGTCTTGTATCAATCTCTTGATTGCTTTATGATTAATTGATTATTTTATAAGTTTGTAAAATCTTATTACTTGTTAGTTTTGTACTCTACTGATTAAAATTACTCGAAATAGTAATTTATTGAAACTGTGTGTCTTGTAAATCTTATCGTTTTTTATAAAAAGTAACAAAATGATGTTAATCTTTTGAACCTATTAATATCAGCTAACTTTATACTGCTTAAGTCTACAAAACAATAGTTTAAACAAAATTTTGCTTCAAATACCTCATTTAAACATTTTAGACTTAAAAACATTATTATTAGATTGCTGATGAATCTAACACGCTTTTTAGTTTAATTTTTAGAGTAGAAACTGTTTTAAGTTGTTCGATTAAATTCTAAATAGTTATAAAACTGCTAATATTTAACTAAAGAGTTCAAACATAAATCACTCATTGAAAAAAGGTTTATAAATTAATTTTATTCAGCGTATCATCAGAACAATTTAGCTTAAAACTTGTTATTTAATAGTGTAAATTTAGTTAAAGAATGAATTTTGAAACTTCTATCTATAAATAGTTCAGCATAAAGTCTGTTTAAAAGGTTTAAACTAGATTTAAGTTATATCCTTATGCAACCTTCGAAGTGTTTACGTTATTTATTAAGTTAAAAACAGCATAAAATGCTTTTGTTTGACATATGTTATGCTTATACAACACATAAAAAACCAGTTTTTACGAATACGTAATAATTGTAGTTTTATATAAAATGACCAACTACTTTGAATTTCTTATCGTTAACATCCCTTGTATGTAATAAAATTTATAAATACCAATTCAGTAAGAAACACATTCTACGTTTAAAATTTATTCGCATGACGACGTTTCGACTTTCAATAAGTCATTATCAACAAATTACTGTGCAAAAATAAATAAAATTAGTGATAAACAACTAAGTATACAAAAACAAATTTCTAAGTGATACAATATATAAAAATTTTATAAATTAAGATTATAAACTCTAATACAAAAAAAACATTTTACATAAGTACTAACAAATTGTTACACTAATATATATCAAACTAATCAAAAATTCTTAATGTATGGGTAATACCCGGTTTAATTAATTGTTTATTTAAAATTGGATTATAGCGTTTAATTAGTAGAGCTTCACTTATTAGGGTCTCAAATTTATTTCTACATTCTTTCAAAATTCCAAAATTATTAGCAGTTATTTTTTCATTTTTACAAACATTACAATTGCTAATATGATCCGATACCGATGTTTTGCCCTTTAAATGTTCTTTAATTCTTTCTACTAATGGTAATATATTGGATACTCTTATCATAAGAGCATTTGTACTCATAGACCACGTTTGATTTTAATTCATGGGGTGTCTTATCTTTATTACTAAAGTAATTGCTTACTTTTGTTGTGGTGAAAATTACTTTGAATTCTTCGATGTAGTTGTTTAGAAGCTTTTCTAGTTTCTTTTTATACTCGATACTAGGTTTTCCAAATATAAGGTACCTTTACAACATTTTTGAAGTCTGAGTTACTTAGTTTTTGTTTAGTGCAGTCTTTATTAATATCAAGAGATCTTTCAATTATATCATCAACAAATTTCTTTGGATATCCATTCTTAAAGAACTTTTCTTTTAAGCTTGTGATTTCTTGTTTGTAAATGTTATGCGTAGAAGCTATAACTCTCGCTCTGTTTACAAACCACAGTATTAGAGCTCTTTTCCATTTAATTGGTGCCACTGCACTAAAATTTAAAATGACATCTGTATCAATTTCTTTTTTATGTACCTTTGTTGTTATTTCCTCTCTCTTTTAGTTTGATATTAATGTCCAAAAATGGGAGTTCGTTTCCACCTAATTCATATGTGAAGCTGATAGACTTGTGTAGTTTATTAACTTTTTGTGGAATTTTTCGAATGAGACATCTTTTCGGAAGATACAGAATATGTCGTCGACATATCGAAGGTATAAAACTGGATTATTTTCATCTTCGGTGTTAAAGAGACTTTTTTCCAATGTTCCCATAAAATAATTTGCTATAGTAGGCGCTAATGGGTTTCCCATGCTTACGCCATCTATTTGTGTATATAATTGCTTATTATATTTGGAACAAACCTCCAGTAACAGACTTTAAAGATTTAACATATTTGATTGTGGTATGGTACTATCACGTACTCCATTTGCAATCATCTGTAGAGTTTCATTTAGTGGTACATTAGTAAATAGTGAGACTACGTCAAAGCTTATGCAGTAATCACCGTCTTTTCTTCATATTTAGAAAGTTTTTCTAGAAACTCTTTGTTGTTTTCCACACAATATTGTTTTGGGATATGAGTTTGATTGTTACATCCAGATATTTAGCTAATTTATATGACGGTGTGTTTAGCATTGATACGATAGGTCTCAATGGGTAATCTGTTTTAATGGGACTTTACACGTGCCATATAACTTGCCCGTCGAGTTGCCACCTGTAATTAGGTTGTTATATGTCTTTTTATCTATAAAAGGTTTAAGGTTTTGTTTTATCATTTCTCTTATATGTTCTATTCTTCTTACTAGGGGGTGTCTGGAGTTTTCCTTTTGTCCTTTTCTACTAATTTGAATTTAGTTTATCTTCAACAATAGAATTGAGTTTATTCAGATAATTATCTTTAGACATTAAGCAAATTCCGTTACCTTTGTCATATTTTACGATTTTAATATTTGTTTTATTTTTTAGATTTAAAAGAGTTTTGTGAAACGCTTGATTTTTCCTTGTTTGACAGATTTGTTTACTTTTATTGAGAAATGTTCTTGTTAGTCCGTTAATTTCATATTTTAGGTTATGTGGTAAATTTTCTTTTTCATTAAAGCATTTTTTAATTAGCCGTTCAATTTCTATTTTTATTTTTATCTGCATCTATCTTTTTGGTGAAATGTGATGCTTTAATCCTCTATACAGACAATTCTTTTCCTCAATTGTAGATTATGACTAGTCAAATTTAGTAGACAGTTTGGGCTTCTTGGTCTTTGTCTAAACCACATTTTTTCTAATTTAGAGTTATGTTTCATTCTTATTCCATTTCTTTTTTGTTAACACTTTACTAATAATCATATTTAATTTACAATATTCAAAAACTGATAACTTTTTACCCAATATACTTTTTATTTCAGAAGCTTCTGACTTAATTCAATTAGTTCATTTTCTGTTGTCTTCAGTGCTTTATTTACGACAAAACTATGGAGGTCACTACTATACTCAAAAATTTTATTTTTAGGTGGTTTAAATTTTAAAAAATCAGGGCAGAGTCCAATATTCAAACATTTTTTCCAAAAATTATGTCAAGTTTCCTTTTATTTGATTTGATCATTAGATTCTCATATCTTCTGATCAGGTTTTATGTGTATATCCCTTCTCTTATCCAATCGAAAGTAAAAAAAAAATATAAAGTTTCGCAATATAATGTTTTTTTATTTTATGTAAAACCTTATACAGAATTTATCATAGTCATCACTTTGATGCAAAGTAACTAATTAAAATGTCGCTTCTTGACAATTTAAGTGTTTTAATTAACATATTTTATACATAATTTTCTCTTATAGATGTTTTATAGCTATATTTTATATTGAATGTACACAAAAACATATTAAATAATATAACAATGAAGATTACTTTTTTTTCAGTTTTGACAATTTAGATTTAATTTGAAGTTTTTTTGTGCTTTTAAAAGTTAATTCCTTGTACAACAATGTACGGAGATGCTCGTTTTTACCCATTTGAAAAAATATACTTAAGTTATTAAAAAACATCTAATAAGTATTCTTAGATGAACAATAATTGTTGTACGAGTGCTCTCATCTAAACAAATCGATTAAAGTTTTAATTTAGTTAATGTAGCTTGAAATCTTCAGACATTTCTAAACACGACTTTTTGGTTCAATTGAAGAAATAAACAAAGACTTTTTACTACCGCCAACACAAGTTATTTTATAAAGTTTTCAATTATAAACGTTGTCTCATTTTTAGTAACTACTTTTGCTACTTTATAACTTGCCATGTCAGTTTCTTTATGATCAGTCTGTAGTTACTGAAGAAAATCATATGCTTTGTTAAAACTGACTTAAGCGCTTTTTTTTTTCGTTTCTAGCAATAACTCCTAACCATAGTTTTGTAATTCTTATAGTTCGTTTTTAAATTAACTTTTCTTCTTTATTAAATTTAATACTTTTATTGCAGACAAAGCAAAAAATAATTGCTACAATGGTCAATAAAAAGTAAGTTTAGATTTTTTTAATAACTTAAGAAATTTTTATACTTTTCTTAAAATATTTAAGAAACTTAACTGTCCTTTTAAGCTGATTTAAAATAATATTTTTTTCAGTATATATTTATTTCATTGTCAATAAACTCCTTTTTTTCTTTATTTCACTAGTTTTGTCTAAAACAGGGTTGTCAAATAAGCAGGCGTGAATGAAAATTTGAAAATCCTTTACTAGTTTAAACTTGTTATAGACCTTTCTAAAAACTAACTGTGTGTGAAATTTTTATTTCAAATATTAGAATAAATCTTCGAATTCTCAGAACAGTTTTATTGACTGTAGTGTAGTTTATTATTTGTGATTTAAAACAGTCGTTTTACATATTATGTACTCTTTTATGATAATTAGGTTTAAACTAGGTATTTAAACTTTTGATTTTTGAAATTTATTTTTGGCTTTTTAATTTTTCAATTAAGTTAGGTTAGTTTGATGTAACTTAAACATTTTTGTTTTTATAGTGGCAACGATGAAAAATGCAAATTAGTTACAATCTAGTGAGGTATTTTATGAAAATATTCAAGTATTTATTTGGTTAAAAATATTATTTTAGTTTTTTAACAATACAAAAAGGTATTGATTTTATTTACTTAATTAGTTACTAACCAATGAAAATTATTTAAAACGCAATAATTATTTTCTACAGTTAGCATAAAAGATATGTGAAAAAGTGGTTGATAATATTAAAAAATTATAAAGGCCACTTTTATAAATTTTTTGTACTATCAACCACTTTTTAAACTGTTTAAGGTAGTTCATATTTTATTAAAACTTAAGTATATTAGTCAATGTAAACTTCATTCCATTAAATATGTATAATTTATATAGGCATTCTTTGTGTAGCTAAGAGTCATTTTAAATAAAAAGCTGAATAAAGGTTATGAATTAGTGTGGCTAAAACTTAAACTGCGGCTCTCAAAAATTTTGAAACTTACAATTTGGCCCGCGAGCACAAACTGCCTACCGACCCCTAAGTTATAGGGTATTTTCATTTGCCCATTCTAATTTTATGATGAAATTCGTATGAAAATTTTGCATTAGCAACTTATTATCTTACTAAAATACACAAATTTTACATAAAAATCGCCCGGTTTTTTGATTACAATGGTCACATTTTAAATCGAATTATTTGAAGAAGGCAGGGTTGCCACTTCTTTTTCAAAAATTTTTCCAGGTTTTCAAAATTTCTTCCAGGTTTTTAAAAGTACACATTTTTGGGTCTATTTTTGGTATAAAGTTAGTCTAAGGTAAGAGACTGTGTTATATAGTATAAAATCATTGAAAAGATAATATAAAGGTATTTTTACTACTTAAATAAATTGAAATAAATTCATACCAACAATCGTTTAATTTTTCATTTGTAGTACACATTTTTAGTTTTATATCATATTTCTATGTAAATATCGTTACTTTATAAGTTTTCTGGCGTATGGACCAAAATGTTATAAAACAAGTTTGAAAACTTATGTATTTTTAAGCTATCAGTATTCAATTTAAAAATAACATGTGTTTACTTGTCTGAAAGAAATTTTTTGTTCATTTAAGTTATTAGTTGACTTATCAAAATAATACCAATAAATTAATTTTATTTATATCGAGGTTAAAAATATAAACTTTTATAAATAACAGTCATAACTACTTATTTTAAAATATGAATTATTAATATCATCTAACTTAGTTTGGTTATTAAAAAATCTTTAAGCTTTACTCTTATATTATTTCGTGCTTATTAAAAATAATATATACAATGACACAGTAACACACAATCATTTTTTAAAAGTTTATTATCAAAGCGCGCAAAAAATACAATTAAGTACAATCATCTCGGCATATTGGACACAAAAAACTTGACTGTAATCCTTCGTTAGGAGTTGAAAACATTTGCTCCGTGCAAGCTCTACAGCAGAAGTGATTGCACGGTAAACGACAAACTTCTTAATCTGTTTCGTAATCACATAAGCAAACCGTACATGATTTCTCATCTTCATAGTCTTTGATAGATCCCTGAAATCTAAAAGACATGTGATTCATATTCGCAACAGATACTTCTTCATTAAGATAGTCTTCAATTCTTTGTTCGATGATATCTTCTAGGTCTGCATAATTTGAGCACTTGGTGTTGAAGTTACTTTTTTTAAACAAAAAATTGTTTTTAAAGAACTTGTGAATATCTTGCATTGTTAAGACTGATTTTCCTTGCTTTAATCTTATAGCGTTTAGTATTTTTTTTTTTGTAACATGATGACAAAATTCCTACACATCTTTCAGTACTTTCATTAACTATTTCATTAATTTCTATAACTTCCTCTAATTTTAGAAATTCATTGCCCTGATGTTGAATGTCAATTGTTTTTTTAAATAAAATTGAACTGTCCTCCAGTTCTGCTGTTATTTCATCTATGTTGTAAAACTTTCTATAAAGCTTTAAGAAATTTTAAAAACTCTTTTTTAATAGCTAAGAATTTTCTTTTTTCTCTTTTATTTTTGTTTTCGTCATCTTCTATTTCCGTTAATGTTTTAGCTACGCTATGCAAAAAATCAACATACTTCCAAACTACCTTTTCAATTTCGTATTTGGTAATATCGACTTCATCTTCATAATTGGTTAACAGTGACGGAGAATCGACTTGTGCATTCTCTTTATTGGTAGACATTGTTGTTTTTACTGTTTAAAGTATGTTATTATTTCAGCTGTAAGATATATGTATATATTAAAGACACCTTATAAACTATCAATATAAAATTAATTTAATATAATATAACGTAGTTCGGTTACTTGTTCTATATTTTAAGCTATTTAATTTTACACCTTATTTGTTTTTTTCCAACAAAATCTAGATAGAGTTAGTGGCATTATAGAAAAGTTTAATAAGTGTAAGGGATGTTAGGAAAGTTGGTTATTGAAAACAAATGTTCACGTAACTTAAAAAAAAACGATTAGCTGATTTTTCTATTTTTCTCAAAAAATAATATTGAAAGTTTTGTTATACGTTATTATTTGTTGGGTTTTGCACTTTTATAAAACCTGTAATATGAGTATTTATATAAAAAACCAGGGGTGTCGCGTGGATTTGCACACTGGAGCTGCAATTACACGTATTCAAAAAAAGAAGAAAAAATAAAACTTCTCTCAGTTTTAGTTATTCTGCTTTTATTTATTAAATATAACAATAAGTTTGTTAGTTTTTCATGTTTTATATTTGATCTTCAAACATTTGGTGAAGTTTCGCTGCAAGCTCAATCTGTGTCAGCTGCATTTTATATACATCATATACAAGTTTTGTACACAAAAAGTTGTTGAAAGGTTTTTTGTGGAGCTACAATTAACAGGGTTGCCACAGATCAAGCTAAGAAAAAGTTCCTGACTTTTACTAAAATTTTCATGATTTCTTTTGATCAAAATCTTAATTTAGACTTATTTTAATTTTCTTATTCATTTGGGTGCTTCATGAGTTCACCTCCATATAAGGTCATTGCTGTATCGCTCTGCATTGTCACAATAAAAAAATAAATAAACAATAAGTAAAACGCAGTAGATTCATTACAAGTTTAAACATAATTATTACTTATTTTTCTAATTTGAAAAATTTTCAAAAAACTATAAAGATGTAAAGTATACACATAAACTGATAATATGAAAATATAAACTCAGTGCTTAATTATTAAGAACTTAATTATTTACTTAAAAGAAATTTTTTGATTTCAAAATTTTTCAAGAAATACTTTTGTGTAGATATCATAGTTTTATATGGAAGTGTCCTTGCCACAGATCATCAATACTAAAAAGCAGACAACATTTGCTTGTTAAAGTAGGGTAGTTGTAATAGAACAACTTTGCAGTCTTAAAAAGGATGTTTTATTATTTTTTACCAGCTGAAGGCATTGTAAATCAAATTACTTCGTAAGTTTTTGGGAAAATTTTGCAATTTTGGTCTTACTTTAAAGAATTTTTAATTAAATTTCACTGTTGAAAGCTTTGGAAAATAAAGGATTTTGTAAATTTGAACGAAAAAAATTTGACGTTTTTTCAAATTTCGTTAAATTTCCTGATTTTCCTGTTTTCCAAGCTTTTGTCATTTTTTTAGTTTTTTCTGAAATTGTGGCAGCTCTGATCAAAACTAAGTGGTCAACACAAATACAAAAAAAGCTGTCCAAGCCAATAGTTATAAAAAGTTATTTAAAGATCATTATTAATAAAATTATTGATAGTTTTAACAGGGTTGCCACTTGTTTTTAAAAACATTATTCCAAGTTTTCTAAAAATCTTTCAGGTTTTTCTAAATTTTTTATATAGCTCTGGTCTTAATTTTATTCAACTTATTATTTGTTTTCTCTTTTTTTTCATTACCTGATCTCAATTAAAATTGCATGAGTGTTTCCTACCGATTTATATGGGATATTTAAAACAGTTCATAAATTACAGTTTGATGATTTTGATACATATAATGGATAAGCAACGTTTACTTGTATTATTTATTTTGAAGATTTAATATGGAGTTTAAGTAAAGAAAATCGTAATATTTGTGTTTATGCAACAAAGCTAAATATTAACTTTCTCTATTTACATTTATTATTGTGGTTGTTGTTGATAAGACCTAGATACTGAGAACTAGACCTTTTGTTATAGAATAAAAACTGGATGAAAACTTATTAGGGTGTTAATTTAAGTATAAGAATACTATTTATACAATTTTGGATGTATTAGAGTTTTTATATAATTTATAGTTTAAATTATTTATAGTTTTAAAGTTTTTTAAACAAACTTAAATTAATATATAGTTTTGTATATTTGAATTTATTTATAAATCTTACTTATATTATTTGTTAATTTTCACAATAGCAGGGTTGCCACTGACTTTTGGCAAATTTTCTCCAGGTTTTTAAAATTTCTTCCATCTTTTAAAAGTATTTGTATTTGGGTTACGAAAATTAATTTAAAAAACTGTGTTAAATAGAATAAAACATTAGAAAGATACTGTAAAGCTACTTAAAATGTATTTTGTAATTAAAATTTTGATGATGACATAATTTTTTATCTATATAGTATATCTTTTATATAAAATCAAAATTTTTTCTACTTGACATATAAAAATTGTTTAAAATTCCAGTTTTTTCCAGGTAAAGTGGCATCCCTGTAATAGATACATTGTTAAATTTTCTTTTCTGATTTTTATAAAGTAGCATCTAGTAATTATAAAATATAGATTATTTAATGTAGGATATAATTTTGATGAGTAGTATCAATAAATTAAGTGTACCACTGTAGGATGTGGGTGTTGGTATTCCCATAATAAAATACCTACTTTATATAATTATTACCTTATAAATACTAAAAAGAATTTTATACAAATCAGATAAGACAACTGAGGTAATATATCTATTTTATAAAATGAAATATAAGTTAGTATTTACTTAATAACTTGTGACTAACTGTTAGAAAACTTTAAATAGCTCAAGCTTAATATCAACAAAGTTTAAGTGAGCAATAAAACACTTAAAAAACTTTTAATTACCAAAATCTAACACAAAAGATTTAAAACATTCAAAAGTGATCTTAACAACAACCTTATATTTCAACAATTTCAACGTACAAATTACTAAGGTTTTTACAACTCTATCAGTAGGTACTTAACACAAACAATAATAGATAAAATCCAAAAATAACATTGAGTTAAAGTTACGGTTGAGTGAATTTATCTGACTCTTTATATTCAAAGTTCAAAATTTAGGTAACAATAAATGCAGCATTTCACTCAACCATCCATTCCTTACAACAACACCAATATAATAACTAGATGACCTAAAATAACAATATATAAAATAAAGACATAAATTGAAGTTAACTAGTCTGAATTTTACAAAGATAAGTCAAAAAATCCAGAGTCAGCCTGTGATTTTTTTAAACTTGAAACTAAATATTACAATTTACTTTAAAATAAAGATTTGATAAATGTAACTAAAAAAAAATGTTTTATATCAAAATAAACTAAGATAAATAAAAAAGTTACTACTAAGAAAACTAAAATTTTGATTTGACACAAAAAATCAACGATATAGATAAAAAAAATTGTCATCATCAATAATTTTTTTTAAACACATATTAAGCAGCTCTACGGCATCTTTAGAATGTTTTTGTTCTACTTAAACAATTTTTAGTCTGAAACTTAATTTTAAACTAAAAACTGACCAAAAATAAAATAGAAAACTAGAAAAAATTTTGAAAACCTGGAAAAAATTTTCCAAAAGTCAGTGACAACCCTTCTATTGTAAAAATAAACCACTAAACGCTATTACAACAGCACTATTTTAAAATATAAGTATTTTTATAAACAACTTAAGAAAAATAAAACTGGATACTTTTTTCCCTAATTTAAATTTTTATTTAGTTTTAAACTTATTAAGTTATTTAAAACCTTATTTGTATTTTTAAAATTGTGTTGATGTAATAGAGCAGGGGTCGGCAGGCAATTGGTGGTCGCGGGCCAAATTTCAAGTTTCCAAAGTCTTCGCGGGCCGCAGTTTTAGTTTTAGTGACATTTGTATAATCTTATGGTTTTAGTTTTAGTCACACTTTAGAAAAGTTTTACTTTTATTCACCTTATTATTTAAAATGACTTTTAGCTATACATAGAATGCCTATTCAAATTAATATTCATTAGATTATTATTTGCATTGACTAATATACTTTAATAAATATGTACTAATATTGTTAATAAAATATGTACTTTCATAAGCACTTAATAAGTTAAACTTAATACTTTTTTAATTTTACTTACAACCTAACTCTCTATAAAAACCTAACTTGAAGAACAACTTATGGGTTACTTTTATACATTTGTTATATCATCAACACTTTTTTATATTTCTAAGAATATTTACTTCGAAAAAAGTTTTGCAAGTTAAATAATTTACACTCAGTAAAAAATTTAGTAATTAGTTAACATAATAAAATTAATACCTGTTTGTATTCCAGAAAGCTAAAACAAATGATTTAATTCTCAAATACTTTAATAAAATATTCTATTAGTAGTTAGACTTTTACATGGTTGCTACTTAAAAAGCGAAAATGTCTGAGATGTATCAAACCAGCTTAAATTTATTAAAATTTGAAAAAGCTAAAGAATAGTTGTTAATCAAGCTTAAATACCTAGTTAAAATATCATCATTATCGATAATTTCGCAAAGTGCAAGAAAACAAGAAAAAAATGCAATTAGTAAACTACACAACAGTCATAAAAACTATTCTGAGAATTGGAAGATTTCTTTAAAGTGTTTGAAATAAAAGCTTCACACACACCTGAGTTTTCAAGTTTTTAAAATAGCCTGTTTGTGTAGCAACCCAGTTAATATAAAGTTCACTACATAAAGAAATAAAAAAAGGTATTAACAGTAAATAAATTACATGCCAAAAATATATAAGTCAGCTGGAATTGACAATTAAGTTTCTTAAACAATTTTAACAAAAGTATAAAATTTTATTGAGTCATTAGCGAAGTAGATTTTTTTTTATATTAAGCATGATAGCAATTCTTTGTTTGCAGTAAGAATATTGCATTTAAAATTATTAATTGTAAAATATAAGACGAGCTAAAAGAATAAAAAAGCGTTGGTTAGGAGTTATTGCGAGAAACAATAAAAAAAAATCATCAAAGTTATTTCCGACAAAGCACATTATTATCTTCAGTAACTACAGAATAATCAGAAAAAATTGTTAAGGCAAGTAATAAAGTAGCAAAATTTATTACCTTAAATGAGATATCGTTTATAACTGAAAACTTTTATACAGAATTGATGTTGGCGGTAATGAAAAACTTTTGTTTATTTCTTCAATGACAACATGAAGTCGTGTTTAGGAAATGCATTAAGGTTATAAAGTCGCATAAATCAAATTAGGACATGAGAGCACTGATAGAAAAACTATTGCCCATCTGAGAATTTTTATTAGAGATGTTTTTACTAACTTTGACATTTTAGTAGAATTTCTTGATTTAGTTCCAACGCGAAGCACAACAATCGGTGAAATTTTTTAAGTAAAGGTGCAATGAACAAATACGGAATTTTTGGAAGTACAATTCCTTCTTTTATTTTTAGTATAAAGTTTAATAAAATTTAAAAAAAAAGTCTTAAAACATTTATCATTTTTAAAGACTACTGTTAAGCTACTAATAATATTTTTTAATAAAAAACATTTATTTGGTAATTTTTTTTAGTCAAATCGAAATTTCATTACTTTAAATGTAAAAATTGTTTGAAATTCCAGGTTTTTCAAAAATTCTCAATTCAAGTTTTTTTCTAGAATTTTTAACCGTAAATTTACAAATTTTAAGCTTTTTCGGGATTTTGACTTTTTTGGCAACACTGATTGTTCATTTAATTAATGTACACAATAATATAAAATAATATTTTGGATTATTTTTAGCTGCAAGACTTAAAATTTAACATACATTAAAACTTAAACTAACACTGTGGATTGAGCAAAACATACATCATAAGTTTAATTTGCCACTCTTTAAGCGAAAATGCCAGCCTGAGACAACAAAAACATTCCTGATATTTTTGTATACAAAAAGCAATTCTAGCCCAAAACTTAAAAAATGGCTTAGTTGGTCAGAGGATTTGAAGTCTTCAAATAGTGATAGTCTGTGTGTGTGGCAATGTTAAGTTGTTTATTTGCTTAATTTTTGAACTATTTTAGACTAATAATGTACAATCTTTATAAATTTAACATCCCTATATCTAGTTTATATTAAATAGGTTGCTCCAAAAAACAGCAATTGAGTGTAATGATATGCAAGGCATAAAAATTAACTTAGACTGAGAAAAACAATGTTTGAAAAATGGAATGTATACCTAACAAAAACTATATTAACTTTTGTCAAATATATTGTTTTAAATGTGCCTGTACAAATTTAGATATGACAAGTATAAATAACAAATGTTAGAAAAGTATGCATAAACTAAACTGAAAACTGACTAAAGTATTAAATAAAAATTGGTTTAAAATATGAGTATTTTCTTAGATGTGTGTGCATAGAAAACTTATAAAAATTTAAAATGTGCCAAAACAAAAATCAAATAAACTTATTTCTTATTACTATGTTATTTTTAAATGCTTTTACACTAAAATATACATTTACAAATAAAAAATCTATAAAAGAAACTGAGGTATAAAAAATATTGAAAAAAGAATATCTAAGCTATAAAGAAATGACACTTTAGTTAATTACTGTGCATTACTTTTGTACAAAATGGAAAAAGTTTGCATTTAGTTTATTTAATAAATAGGTATTATATAACCAAATTATTAAATCATAGCACTCTTGACACTCTTTTTTCAGATAATTACTTACTGTTGTAAAATGAAGTAATAATGAAACTGAGAAACATATCCTGTTAGAACACTAATCTGTCTTTTTCACATTTTTAAATTAAAGCAGTAATTTCTTAAATTATTGTAAAATGTTATAAAGAGACTTAAAATCAAACTAATCAAGTTAAGTCGAATTACCGAAAAATTTAACAAAAAAATAATTTTGGTCAGCGGGCCACATTTAAATGCTCGCGGCTATAAAATTTTCTTTCGCGGGCCCACATTCCATTCAAAAAAATAACATGCTCGCGGGCCGCAGATTAACCCTTCGCGGGCCGCAGTTTCCGACCCCTGGTCTAAATAAACAATATATATGAAAACAAAGGCCCTTGACATCTTTTATTTGGGTAGTATACAATTGACTTGCTTATTATATAGCAATTTAAATGGTATATTTATTTTTTAAAAATCATCTTTATATAATTACACACTTATAACATTAATATGTTATTTATGTAAAAATTTACTTAATATTTTTACTATACTTTAGTTATATAAATCTTATAAATCTCCAAAATTTAAGCTGTTACTCTTAATTATTTTAAATACAAAATATATAAACTTGCCAATAATCCTGATTTAAAGATCCTAATAAGTTTTGTTTAGAAAATTGTGAGACTTAAAACTTTTTTGAAAACTTTTTATAAATTTTGGCAATATTAACCCTCTTGAAGTATGAATATTTGAAACAACTAAAACAAATGCAAAAGAGTAAGCATGAGTAAATGCAAAAAAAATATAAAAATCACTAATCATAATTAAATACCAAAGGAGACAAAATACGAAAACAAAAAGAATATACAAGGAGAAAAGAATTTTAAAAAGCTAATTTATATTCTTAAGAGATTAAAAACCTAAATTTATTACAAAAAAAATTGAAATTTTGAGTATTCAAAATAGCCAGAATATATCTAACTTGGTTTGCTTGTAAATCGTATAACCAATTTATTCTGTTTACAAGAACTTTTTACGAAATTTGCAAGACTCATTAGAAAGTCAGCACTCAGCATAGTGAATAATTAAAAAAAAAAATCTGCACTAACCATTTATAAATTTGCTTTTCTAGTTTTCTAAAGATTTTTTCACAGTTTTTAACTCAACTGATTAAAGTTTTATAAAATGAACTTATTAAAAGTGAACAATTATAACAAATGAAGAATGAAAGAATTATCAAAAATAATTTACTTAAAACCTTAGAAATTTCAAATTAGTTTCTAGTATTTCTTTAAAAATTCAAATTATCATAAATTAAACTTTTTATTTCAACAGTAGACTATTCTTTACCATTTTGATAAAAAATGATTATATAGATGGTTTTAATGAAATATTTTAACATATTACTCATCTATGTAGCTTTTGGTTTTATTTATATTTAAATTATCTTAAGTAGTTTTTATTGATTCTAAATCACAAAATCAAAGGTTATTCTGCAGATGGTAATAACACATAATTGGTGTATTCTATAAGTAGGTAGCTGCTAAATAATATACAAATATTTCAAAGTATATTATATCTGAAGAGAATATATTTTAAACCAGCGGTCATCAAGCTAAATGAAATTTGTGCACCTCAAATTGCAAAAAAATATATGTGCACCCTCTAATTTTGAGTTTCCTGAAAATATTCTTAATACTTACTACAAGATTTTCATGCAAAGTGAAAATAAATTTGTGAACACTTATTTACATCAGTGTACACTTGGACGACCATTCTATTGAACAATTACCAAGTTTTATAAGTATATTAAATAATAATACATATTATGCTCAATAACCAAATATACTTTTTAATATTTAATAAGATAGTTTATGCTTAACAATATCTATGAATGCAGTGTGAATTTTTTTGAACTTGCACAAAATTGTACACTAAATAAATAGTGTACCTTAGAGTTAGTAAAAAATTAACCTTTCTTTTAAATAACATCCAGAATACATTTTTATCATGAAAATTATGACATTTATAAATTTTCAATGATTCTTTCTAAAAAATATAAACTAAATTTGCAATAACTTTGCAATCTTTTTCAAGATTTGTTAAGTATGTTTAATACCTAGAAATAAATATACGGATGCTTCATAAGTTTCCTATAACTAAGCTTCTATATATATTTTTAAGCTGAGTGAAAAACTGCTCAATATTAACCTAGAAACTAAACTTTTTATTTCAATCTAAGATAATTCAAAGCTTATTAATAAGCAAACAATAACTATAATTATTAATTTAGTCTAAACGGGATAACTGCTGATCAATAACTAAAAAATGTTATAACATACAAATTAAACTTGAAATATACATTCTAATATAATAATTACATTTATCAAAAACTGAAGGTGAAGTATTCAAAAACTTAAATAATATTATCATTAAAAAATGTTTTTTTTTCGTATGCTTAAACTACTTTCTAATATACTAAAAAATGTAAGGATTTAATTTAATCAAAAAAATTTTAACTATCAAACCTCAAACTAGATTACAGTTTAGAATACACAGAAGATGATGGTGAAGCAAAAAACTTCCTTGCATAGGCTGGCAATATGTGGTCAAGTTCCAGTTCAACCAGTTTTAAAATTTTTAGTATAAGTTCTACCACATTTTTAAAAGTCTTAAAAGTACCCTGAGATACCTATAAAAAATTTAACTACCCTAAGTCACCCTGAATTTTACAAAAATACAAATACCATATAGTGACATTGTTTTCAAAAAAATTGTTAAAATGTTAAACTTATAACATACATGTCAAAAGTTATGATTATCAATAAGTTAAACAATAAAATATTAACATAGAAGTATATAGCTAAAAGTATGCAAGCATCTGCTTTAATGTTACATATATTTTTGCATTTTTTCTTAGTATAAATAATTGACTTTTATATGAAAACTTAAAGAAAAAACCTTATTATAAGTGAGATTTTTTTTCTAACTAACAAGCTTTCGAAAAAAAAAACAATAACATGATAAAATAAAAAAAAATTTAAATCCTAATAATCCTTGTCACAAGTCATATCAGACACACTAAATATTTAATCAATAACATATAAATAGAGACTGAAAAACATACTAACAAAACTATTGATACTTTAGATAATTACACGGTCTTTGTAATCTAGACTTTCCTATTTAAAACTCTATAAGTTTATCCATATAATAATTGTCATAAATTTTCAACATAACCTTAATAGAGATGTTTAGAAAACAATCCCGGTTAGGCCTTAGCCTACAGACAAGATTTAACTTAACTGAGGTAACCTGAGAAAAATCTTACTAAAATGAAATGAAATAAATTACCTACAAGTATAGTTATTTTTTATATTCTCGTAGGAGAAAAGCCAAAATGTCATTTGAACCTTAATAGGTTCACGAGCAAACATAAAAAACTAAACAGATGATTGATAAGTAAAAGAGGTTATCTAATAAGCTGACAATAAATGCCTTGACTATGTATTAAATTCTATTTTATGGTCTAAAAAAAAATTATTATAGTTTTTATACTGTCTGCAAAACTCTATATCAAAGCTGATACGGTGTATTGAACTGCTGCAAATTTCTTGAATTATTCATTGTTGAACGGTGAATATTAAGAGAATATTTAGAGATTGTTACGGTTAGTTGCAGCGCAAGACAACAATGACCATATATGGAAGCAAACTCTTGAAGCACCCACACGAGCTAATGAGAAACAAGACTTATTACTGATGCAAGAGTTTATCAAAACATAACAATACAGTTTTATGTGAGCAGTTAGTCAGTTTGTTATATGTGCAGCTGGAAATTATTACCATTGGAAACACTTTTAGTTGAACTTTAATATTTATAACTATAAGAATTGTCTAGTTTATTAACCTAAATAATTAAATAACAGCTCTGAATTTTGTATTCCGATAATGTTTTAATTAATTTAATACGAGAAAATGATTTAAAATCTTTTTTGGTATCAGTATAAATCACTTTTGTAGACTTATTGCTTGAAAAACACATGATGACAAAATACATTCTTTAATGAAATCAACAGTTAGAACATGCTGCTAAATCAAAGGTTGCCAAAAAGTTAGAAACCTGAAAACCTGGAATTTGAGAAAGTTTGAAACAAAAAACATGGAAAAAATTTAAATTTTGAACAAAAATTACTAAAAAAATGTAACTTTTAACCCTTTTTATATGTTAATTAGAAAAATATTGATATCATTTGACGCAAAAAATCAACCTCAAATAAATAAATTTTGTAATCATCAAAAAAATATCTAGTAAAAAACACATTTAAAGTATTTTTACAGTATAATTTCAATGTTTTTTTTTTACGTTTTAATACAGTTTTCTTTCTCAAACTTAATTTAAAATAAAAACATACCCAAAAATATGTACTTTTAAAAACCAGGAGAAAATTTGCAAAATGATTGGCAACCCTGTTAAATTTTTCTACTTACACTGAGGTAAGCAATCTTGAAACTCTTATATGTTAAAGAGTCTACTAAATGTAATAATTCTTTAGTTTAGTAATGTGTTTTGATTACAATTTAAACTTTAGTCCTAATTTTTAACTGTAATGTTTAGTTTTACAGCTATCTAATAATTTATTAATCTTTACCAGCTTAACTTTTTTATAAGTTGACTTAAATTATGTCAAAACTGATATCAGGGTTGCCACTTTACCTGGAAACCTGGAAAAACCTTGAAAAACCTGGAATTTGACAATTTAGGCATAAATAACCTGGAAAAACCTGGAATTTAAGAAATTTTGAAAAAAAAACTTGGAAAAACCTCGAGTTTTTAACAAAAATCACTTAAAAAAGCTGGAAAAACCTTGAATTTTAACAATTTTACATGTTCAGTAGTCATCATCGAAATTATTTTTTTATTAAAAAACATATTTAAAGTAGCTTTACATTACCTTTTCAATGTTTTTATACTACTTAACACAGTTTCTTACCTTAGATTTAACTTTTAACTAAAAATATATCCAATAATGTGTACTTTTAAAAACCTAGAAGAAACTTGTAAAACCTGGAAAAATTTTTTAAAATAATCGGCAACCCTGTGATATAGATATTATCCAAAAATAGTAATTCTTAACCTTAAACTATTTTTTAGTAAAATATTTCATGTAGTCAAAGTCTCTTTGCTAGTTGTCACCGCTTTATTCATATGAAAAAAATGATTTTCTGTTTTAGCACTATCTAGTTTTTCGGTTAAGGCTATAGTTATGGTTCTAAAACATTGGGGCTAATTAAAAATTTTTCTTAAACTTAGACCAAATTTTGCTAGTTTTGGTATATTTGCAATACATAGATTAGCCTATATAAAAGTATGTTTTTATTATTGATTTTTTTATATTTGAAGTATTAAACCATATTAATTTTTTTTTTCTGTTCATGTTAATTCTATATAGTTTTTTTTTAGTTATCTTAGGCCAACCTAGACTAGCTCTATGCAATTGAGGCTACTTTGGCTCACTTTGACATTTTGTCCTAAAGAGTAGCAACCCTGTATTGTATAGCTAAATGAACTATAAAATAGCCTTTAAATTAACTTATACAGCATTACATGGCCAAACATTTTTGTTAAAAAAAGCAGTAGATCTAAAATTGAATTATGTTTTATAAATAGTGTGTTTATAGAAGCAAAATGTTGAAGTGTGTTTTCTTATTGATCATAAAGAAAATTATAAATTTTAACTGCATTAATTTTTTACAAGAAGTTGAACTAATTATCTTGATAACTTTTACTAGCAGATACAATTAATATATAAACTATCTCAAATTGTTTTCTAATTACTAGAAGCCTCTATTGTAGTTTAATTATTAATTAAATTTAAGTACAATACAGATAAAAGCTAATACAAGGATGTCTCTAAAAAACTATTTATAAAGAAATCTGGCTATTAGACACTTAACATACTTTAAATGGAGATCTACAACCTCATCAGATATCCTTTTATTTTGTTTAAGTACAGACACTTAAATTTATACCGTTATATAAAAAGTAAAGCAGTTTTTTAATCTTTAAAACAAAATGTTACTTATTTAAAGCTAGATTTTTTTTGACACATTAAAAAGTTTTCTATCTATTAATAATTTTGTTGTTTTGCTGTAATTTTTTTATAAAGTCTTTTATTTTTGAAACATTAATTCCTTAACCTGTCTCTGCAAGTGTATTTAAAAAATTACTGTTTAAACAACTAGAAAATGTTATTTTTGAACAATTGGTTCATCAATGCAAGTTGCTCTATACAAGACATTTTATGGTAAGCTAGATAAAAAAAGTTAAGATAATATATATACTAATTGCAAGTTTTAAATGTGTATGTTTACAAGTTAAAATTTTTAACATTAATTAAAACAAAAAAAATCAAAGATATTTATTAACTTTAAAATATTTTAGTGTGAATTATAACTATTTTACTTAAAACTGAATTCAGATGTATGGCAATTACTATTTAAAAATAAAGTCCAATAATTTTCTTAAATGTTTATATAAAATTGAAAAATAACCTCAAACCTTTTCTAATGCAAAGTAAAATATAAATAATTTATTGACTTTTATTAAACTGATATTTCATGTATTAATGAATTAATCTCTGAAAAATATACTTTTATCTTTAAAATTTTGATAATATTCTGGTATATTTTGTAAGTTTGTTTTGAAATTTAAAATGTAATAATAAATGGTGTGTTTGTTTTAATGACCATCTAGAAACTCAAAATATAGCACTTTTTAATTTGAATTCTAGGCCAATAGAGTAGGTCTTATCTTAAGATAAAGTTATTCAATCATTTTAATTATTTGCATTTCCTTAAAGTTTATGTGGATTTTTTTAGGAAATGTGCACTCCAAATCAATAAATTTATATGAAAAAATTTATTTATTCTTAGCTAATCAAGTACTAGAGTTCAAAAAGGCTTAAGTTTTTTTTTATTATTTCATTAGCATGGTTGTAACTTAGTTTAGTTTCTAACAACTTGTATCTAAGATCACATATTATCATTTTAACCTAATTCTATTTCTAAAATAATCTTGTTGTTTGATATTTTGTAAATCTAACTTGTTAACTTTATGTGTTAAAACCATTTGAAAATAAAATTAAAAAATTTTAACCTTAAATTTCAACCTTTTAGCTTTAAAGTATATTGTAAATAAAATTTTAAGCATTACAAATAAATAACCATATATATTGGTTTTGAAATGTTTCTGTATATTATAAGTATATTGTATATAAATATAGAATCAACTTATTGTGACGTGATGGTTTTTTTTTTTGTTATTTTTATCAGTAATCCTCTGATATAACATTAAAATAAAATAAAAAAAGAAATAGTGTCTATATTAGTGTTGTTTATAAACAAAAATTTCATAATCAATGATTGCTAGTATATTTATTCGTCATGAGTTTTTTTTTTTTATTTTTTTTGTTCTCATATTAGTTTAATTTATTAAAAAAAAATTCTTTTAAACCTATGTTGTACTTAAGTTATTTTTATTTAAATTTGATTTATAAAGGTAACTTATATTTTTAAATACAGTTATTAAATTAAAGTTTTGCGGTTAATTAATAATAGATACATTGTACAATCTGTTTAGTCAAATTTGTGCACCGCAGCATCTCGTATTTATAAGACAGTACAATTAATAAGTGAGTGTATTATGATGACTAGTAGTCCACAAAAATTAAGTGTACAAACTTTTAAGGCCCCTACAATAGATTAGAACATTTTGGCTTTTTTAGTCATCTGAGCATGTCTCAAAAAAAATTTTTGTCCAATTTTTTCTTCAGTATATTAAGTTTAGAGGTTTCTGTTTTTTAAAATAACTATATATTTTTTTAGTTTTTGTCTTAAATTATGGTCTTCCTGCTTTGTCAAAATAAAAAAACTAACTAATAAAGGTATTTTTATTAAAAACTTAAAATAAACAAATGCTTTGTTTAATCTTATATATGAAGCAAAATGTAATAATAAATGGTGTGTTTGTTTTAATGACCATCTAGAAACTCAAAATATAGCACTTTTTAATTTGAATTCTAGGCCAATAGAGTAGGTCTTATCTTAAGATAAAGTTATTCAATCATTTTAATTATTTGCATTTCCTTAAAGTTTATGTGGATTTTTTTAGGAAATGTGCACTCCAAATCAATAAATTTATATGAAAAAATTTATTTATTCTTAGCTAATCAAGTACTAGAGTTCAAAAAGGCTTAAGTTTTTTTTTATTATTTCATTAGCATGGTTGTAACTTAGTTTAGTTTCTAACAACTTGTATCTAAGATCACATATTATCATTTTAACCTAATTCTATTTCTAAAATAATCTTGTTGTTTGATATTTTGTAAATCTAACTTGTTAACTTTATGTGTTAAAACCATTTGAAAATAAAATTAAAAAATTTTAACCTTAAATTTCAACCTTTTAGCTTTAAAGTATATTGTAAATAAAATTTTAAGCATTACAAATAAATAACCATATATATTGGTTTTGAAATGTTTCTGTATATTATAAGTATATTGTATATAAATATAGAATCAACTTATTGTGACGTGATGGTTTTTTTTTTTGTTATTTTTATCAGTAATCCTCTGATATAACATTAAAATAAAATAAAAAAAGAAATAGTGTCTATATTAGTGTTGTTTATAAACAAAAATTTCATAATCAATGATTGCTAGTATATTTTATTCGTCATGAGTTTTTTTTTTTATTTTTTTTGTTCTCATATTAGTTTAATTTATTAAAAAAAAATTCTTTTAAACCTATGTTGTACTTAAGTTATTTTTATTTAAATTTGATTTATAAAGGTAACTTATATTTTTAAATACAGTTATTAAATTAAAGTTTTGCGGTTAATTAATAATAGATACATTGTACAATCTGTTTAGTCAAATTTGTGCACCGCAGCATCTCGTATTTATAAGACAGTACAATTAATAAGTGAGTGTATTATGATGACTAGTAGTCCACAAAAATTAAGTGTACAAACTTTTAAGGCCCCTACAACAGATTAGAACATTTTGGCTTTTTTAGTCATCTGAGCATGTCTCAAAAAAAATTTTTGTCCAATTTTTCTTCAGTATATTAAGTTTAGAGGTTTCTGTTTTTTAAAATAACTATATATTTTTTTAGTTTTTGTCTTAAATTATGGTCTTCCTGCTTTGTCAAAATAAAAAACTAACTAATAAAGGTATTTTTATTAAAAACTTAAAATAAACAAATGCTTTGTTTAATCTTATATATGAAGCAAAATCTTAAAATTATCTATAGAATTGTTCTGATCTTAGTTCTAGCAGCATATTTAAAAAAATAAGTAAACTGTTTTTTTAGATATTGAAAAACTCTTTTTATTTATTTAATTTAGATTTCGTTTTTTTTTTTTTGACTACGCAAAAAGACCATAATTAAAGTCCAAATAAGGGATTATATCTCGAAAATATTAAATTAAAACAAAAATTAAAGATATTGATCAATAAATAATAATTTACTGAAAAACTAAAATAAAAATTTAAAATATTTATGAAGATTTTGAGATATGCTTCGAGGTATAAAAAGATCAAAATGTTCCACTATTTCTATGGGCTCTAGCACCAATCCAATAAACTCAATTCAAAAAAGTAAACATATTTTTTTTCAGCTCTAATATATATCTATTTTATTTTTTAAATATAGTTTAAAACCAAAGAACAATTGACTAATTCTGTTTTTAAATTTTTGATTTAAGCAAATGACTCAAATCTCCAATTTTGCAGAATGGTTGTCGTGGAATTAGTATGTATGAAGTTTATAAATAGCTTAATCTTATGAACTTACAGAAATAATTTTCATGCATTATATATTTCAAGGGCGGTCATTTATATGCTAAATATGAACATATGCTATAAAAAATCAAATATTGATAAAAAAAAAAACATTATTCTACAAAGCAAGGGTGTTAACAGGGTTTTAGCTCTAGTATGTCACAGAAATTAAGTGATAATTTTAAAGTCAAAGTAAGCCACACAGAGTATTGGAAAAATTTAAGTCCTAATAAGTAAAGAAAAGTGGTGACAATATTTATTTTAAAGTAAACTACAAAGGGTATTGACACAGTTTAAGTCCTAACAAGTGAAAATTAGAAATTAGATGAAAAAGTTAAAGTTAAAGTAAGTCACAAATGGTGTCGTTCCAATTAACTCAATTAAAAACATACTTTTGGCAAACAATAAGCCCAAAACATTAAGTATTGGCAAATTATAAGTCCAAATCACAAAATATTTGCAAAAAAGTCAGAGAAAATTCGTGATAGTTTAGTTCACTAAGTCACAATAAAAGTAACAAATTTATTCCACAAAGTCAAAATAAAACTGAAAAGTTTAGTCCATAAAGTCACAGTATATATAATAAAATATTTACAAAAATAAGTCATAAGAAAATTTTTAGGAATATGTATCATAAGGGTTTGCATAGGCATGACATTTGAGTGGTTTATATCATTTTTATAAATCTGCCTTTAAATGCAAAATCTTTATAGAAGTTGTAACACATGTTTTATATTTTTTTTAAATTTTAAGTTAACTGTTTAGTTCTGGTATATAGATTAAGATATTTTAGATTTAATACACTATTTTTTAATATTTAGTACTTTTTTAATTTACCTTACTAATAATTTTGAATAACAATAATAAGACCATTTATTTTTCAGACCCATTAAATTCTGTTATGTTTTCTTTTATCTTGCTTATGAAAAAGAGAGGGTATGAAAGATATTTTTAGTTTAAAAAAATGTATCTATTATAATTTTGGTGTTTTTTTTTGTCAAATAGTGAAAGTGTTTGCTAATTAGATATTTTTAAATTTTATTTTAGAGAATTTAGAGTACTAATGTTTTTCTTAAACTTTGGATTTTTAAACCATTTATTTGAAAAGTGTTTTTTATTTATACACTCTAATATATCTTCTTTATTTAGTTTAAAAAAATAATAAATTTTTTGATATGATTTAAAATGTTTCATATGTTTTGTTGCTACTTACATAATTTAAAAAGAATTACTGTTTTTTAAAAAAAAATCTTTTTACCCACTAGTCTACTAGGTAAAAAGAGAACAAGAGTAACTTGAGATTTTTTCAAGCAAAAAGCGAGAGAAAGGGTAAAATAAGATTCTCTTTCAACATGGCAAGAACAGGAAGTGTAATGGAATGCCAGTTACACTGCTATTCCATTTATTTAAACACTGAATTATGTAAAATAATTCGATAGGAGAATTCGTTAGGAGAAAATGAGCCTGATGGAATGTTTCTTAGGCTATGTTCAGTTTTTTGTATACTGAGTCCGGGTAGTGACAATCATTCTAGACTACCTTGCTGCTGCCAACACGTAGACATCTTGTTTGACTTATTTTATTTTTACTATTTGTAAAATTTCATTTGATAGTTGTTTATTGTAAATTTCATTTATAAACAACTTTATTCGTTATATGCAGTTTATTGCTTTAAATAAAAAGCAATTGAATTTGAAATCGTTTTGTACGTTCTTAAAATATAATCCTGTTAGGTTTAATTCTTGTGTAAAAGTTTTGACCACATTAAAGTACTTTCTAAAGTATGGTGTTTTTTATGTATTTCTTGATGTCCGCAACTGATTTTTAATATAAAATATGTTCATTCATTTCATTACTTATAAAATATAAGAATAGCCCGAAGTACCAGTATCAATTAAGTAAATGTTATGGTTTTTAGTCTGGTTGTGAAATATACTATAACCATTACAAGTTAGTTTTCAAGTAATCAGTATGTATGTGTTATAAACAAAGTTTTGTTAAGTATAAGTACTTTTTTTCAACTAAATAGTCTTATATAAACTTCATTGGCCATTTTTTGTTACTTTTCATTAACATCATTGAAAATTTGTTGATAGGTCGTTTCTTTGTCATTTAGACCTTTTTAATACTTTTTTTGCACTTAAGTTTTCAAACGTACTTTATTTTATTACTCTTGACTATGTTAATTCTTTATAAGTTTTTACTTTCAAAAACTGACATTTAAAACAGTATTATTTTTCAAAATAAATAAATAGTAAATTTAAAAGCACAATCATGAGTAAACGTAAAAAAGAAAGTAGCTCTTCAATCGATGTAAGAAAAAGACTAAGAAGAAGCTGCGAGAAGATAAAAGAAGACAAAGCAAAGGAGCTAAAGGTCAAATACAGCTCATTATTCTGTAATATCGTGAGGGATTATTGTGTGTTTATGCTCAATATACTTAATGAAATTGATGAAGACGCTACTAATCTTTCATATCAACGTAAGTACGATGATATAATATCTGAACTTTATTCGTTTTGTGAGCGTTGGAAGAACTTAATAGAGTTGGAATCTATTTATATTCATCTTAATTCTCGACCAAATTTAAAAGATGTCATTATTAGTTTCGATTACGATAACCCAAAAGAGTTTGTTGGTCGAAAAATCATGAGTAGATTAAATAATAAAATTAACAAACTCGCAATCGAAAATGATTTGGCCGAACATATAATGTTAGACGATGGCAATGATATACATTACCGACCTATAAACGGAGTATGCAAACCAAAAGTAGTATGCAAAAATTTAGGACTCAATGAAGATTTCAGCTACGCTCTCGAAACAAACAACATTGGAGATCGTCTCACTGCTTTTGTACAGAATGAAATAGATTGGGAACAAGTGAAAAAAATACCAACGGTTAGGTTTAAAAAAAAAAAGGAAAAAGAAGATAAGTGCAGTGTTTGTTTGGGAGATTTCATAGCGAATGAAGAGCTTTTTAAACTAGAGTGCGGACACTTTTATCACAAGAAGTGTCTGAAAAACTGGCTGAAAAAATCTAACTGCTGCCCACTTTGCAAACGAATTCTTTCTTAGAAGATCTGACTCATTTCCATTGGTGTGCAGCTTGAGTATGTTTCGAAAACATAATTAAAAAGCAACCTCTAAATAGCAATAAAGATATTGAAGATCTGTTTTTTTTAAATATTTTTCTATATAAAGTTATAACTTCTTTTTACTTTTGTTTAGTAATAAAATAATACTTCTAAGAGAGTCTTATTTTTAGTACTGCACGTCTTATGCAAAAAACATTAAAATTTTTAATAAAGATATAAATAGTTTTCCTCTTTATTGTTTACAAAAAAAAAAATTAATAGGTTACATTAATTTCTAGAGTTTGTTTATGTAATGTCAGTTTTTAACTGTTTGTTAAATGATGAATAAATTTATCTTTCTCATGATACAAAAATTTTTGTTTAATATTACAATTGTAAGTTAGTAACCTTTGTTTATTTATGATCTACTTTAATGTATTAATAAGTGATACACCTTTTGCGGATATTTCATTGTATTATTTTACGGGATCCGGATCATAGTTTTCTATACTTAAGCATTTAGAGATAGATTTCTGCCTAAAACAAGTATCTCGTTAACCACATTTTTCTTAGTGGTCTATTGTACCTCTAAGTTTAAGTCCTGAAGGCTTAAAAAACTGTAATATTTAAGTAATAAATGTGTATTTATATCACCATCTAATATTTTATAGCAGACTACCTGTTGAGCACGAAACTTGAACTTAGAAATCCTATTATTTATAAATCCCTTTTTTGAATTAAACATGTGCACTAAGAAATATTTAATAACTTTAAAACATTTCTCTTTCCAAACTATAAAAATTTTCTATTTAATAAGCAAGTAAGTAATTAGAAAAACAATTTGTGTTTTATTTTAATCTCTTATATTAAGTTTAATAAAAATTTTTGTAGAAGAGAGGTATACAACAAAAAGCCGAAAAGGTAGAATCGAATTTGCTTTTACGTTTTTATACATAACAAATTAAATTTTTCTTCAGTTTTGTGGTAGATTTTTGCCGAAAACAGGCATCATTCAAACTGCTTTTACTTACTAGTCTATGGCATTAAAAAGTTCGAATATTGTAAACATTATAAAAATAATAGTTTTATTAAACTAGGTTATCATTTGATTTTTTGTTTTACTGAAATACTTGTTAAATAAGAGACTTTATGTTTAAAATAAAATTTTTCATAGACCTGCGAAAATAATTCAGTGTTTTAATTAAAATGTTTTGAATACTGAATAAATATATGTTTTAACTTAAATATCACGCCCGAGTAACTGTGCGGCCACTTATACTTATAAAGCTGCAATTGTGCATCTTAAGCACGCAATTGAGTGTACAACAGGGTCTCATATAGACTTTTTTATTGTGGTAGCACAGATTTATATTGTTCATTAATCGAGTACAGCATCCTGCCATTTAGGTAAGCATTTGTTAGGTACGCACTGCGAAAGTTATGAAGTTACAAGCTTTGTATCAAATTTATGTTTATATATTCAACTCTTACAGTAATAACTAAGTAACACAGTTACTCTTTTGAAAGATAGCCTTTTACTTACAAAGCAGTAGTAAAAATTGATTAAAAATGTTATAAACTTTTACAAAAAAGACAAGAAAATAAATATTTTTTACTTATATACATAAATGTTGTCCTTAAGAATTTTCTTTTAAAATAAAATATTAACTTCCTTTACAATTAAATAGTTAGTGTTAATTGAATTATAATATTTCAAGTAATTTCTTTTGTAAAAAACTAAACATCACTTAAAAAAAATTGTTATCTTGTACATAATGCTAAAAAATTATTTAAATGACTGTTAAGTGGAAAGCCCGGCGGTATAGGGGTTGTATCGATTAGCTTAGATTGATCGAAACTATAAATGTACAAATGGTTGTTTAAAAGTTATATTGAAAACCTAATTTAATCAATTTCAAAAACATATTTGTAAATCTTTTATTTATAAGTTTTAAGCGTTTTCAGAAAGCTTGTATAAAAATATTCAGTTAACTAAATAAAAATATTGTTTTCCATTAAATTTACTAAATATATAAAACAAGCAAAAAGAAACAAATTGTTAATATTTGACTATAAAAAAACATATCAGTAGCATTAAAAGTGAAAATAATTTCAATAATTATCAATTTTAAAGTTAAATGTTTTCTAATGCATATGAATGTTTTCAATTCAGTTTTTTAAATGCAAGGTTTTATAAAATGTAAATACTCTTAATTATTTATACAATTATGTATAGAACAGCTACAGCTCAAGAGACATCTTCAAGTTTAGTATTACAGACTTACATTGTTATAAAGTAGTTTAAAATAGAATTAATATTAACTAAACTCATCCTAACATACTTAATTGCACTGCACATTTAACATTAATATAGAAACTATTACAACAACTTATCAAATATTTTATCAAATAATTTTGGAAATTTTACAGATTTTTAGATACTACTACATCCTAAGCTCTTACTCTAGCTTCCTTAATTACAACTTTTAAAGTTTTTGTTTTTAAACCTAAATTTTATATAAAAGTCCCTATCAAGTTCCAAAACATAAATTAATAAAATCACTTAATAATATTTATTAGTCTTTTTTGCAAAATTTTATCAAAGTTGCCACTCTTTGAATCCAAATATTTACCCTTAAGTTTATAAAACTAATAATGGTATTACCAAGAACATATTAATTAGACTCTGTTAATCTAGATATTTAAATTGATCTAGAAGTTTTTAACTGTGTTTGATTACTATAAATTTTATGTTGCGTTTAATTTTGAGCTGTTACTCTCAATTCTTTTTAGAATAAAATATAACTTTTTTTCTCTCCAGTTTCAAATTTCAAAATTTTTTGATTAAAGCTTCTTCTTATTAAACCAAATTTATAAATAAAACATGTTTTTTTTACTGAAAGTTCTTCTTTAGTAGTTTACAAATAGAAAATTTGAGCCACAAACGTTGTTAATCTATTTTGATATGCCAAATAGTACTAGAATTTTACTTAAACACTTAAAATAAAATGATATCTAGAAGAAAATTAGTTTTCTACGGATTACAAAAATACATTTATAAAGTGAAAATAAAGGAATAATTTTGCCTTAACTTTGCACAACCATCTAAAACACAGGGGTTTCAAAACAGAATGAAATAGTTCGAACATGCACAAATTAGACTTAAGATGCACACCATAAACTTGTCGTTTTTTAGTTTAACATTTTACAATAGTTTTTCAAGTTATACTATGAAATAAGCATTATTAAAACTAAAATTCGAAAGATGTAAGTTTTTTTTTCGCTAATAACAACTTATTTTTCGGTCATT
Source organism: Thalia democratica (assembly GCF_965202585.1). Lineage (NCBI taxonomy): Eukaryota > Metazoa > Chordata > Thaliacea > Salpida > Salpidae > Thalia > Thalia democratica. The sequence continues at coordinate 146,726 of NW_028139242.1, forward strand.
TAGTTTTTAAAAACTTATTACAACTTCAAATTCAATAGACTTAAATCTTATTTATAGTTTATAGAAACGACAGCCATTTTTCACATAGACTAAATGTGAATCACAAATCTTATATAAAACTACATTATACATAGTAAACAAATTTAACATTGATTTTTCTAGATTTGCAAAGTAAACATCAACACAAAAAGCCCACTAGGTTTTACTGACAATCTCCAAAATGTTAGTGATAGTTTTTTTTTGTTTGATGTTACAGAAACTAGAGTATTTAATATTATCAAGAGTTTAGATCCAAACAAAACCATTGGTTCGCATAGTATATCTGTAAAGATCCCTAAGAAAGTAAACAATCTTACTTCCCCAATACTAAGCAAATTAATTAACAAACCATTTTATGAAGGTATTTTACCAAGTAGCCTTAAACTTGCAAAGTGATGGCAATTTTTAAATCAGGACTAAAAACATTACCAAGAAAGTTTAAACCAATTTCACTTCAATCTTATTTTAAAAAAATAATTGAAAAAGTAATTTATAATCGCCTGTACAATTTGTTTTCTAAAGATAAAGTTCTAAATAATTGTCTGTTTAGCTTTCGACAGAATAGTTCCACCACTTTAGCTTTGTCCGAATTTGTTGAAGGGGTTATGTCCAATTTTGAAAAAGGAAACGCAGTCTGTGCAGTCTTTTTGGATTTAAGTAAAGCATTTGATAGTGTAAATAGAAATATCTTACTAAGAAAATTTGAATGTTGTTGTGATATACATCTACTAATCAGTTTACATCTAGATTGAAGGAAACAGCTCGTTAGCTTTGGAGGATATGAGTTAACCTGTAAAAAATAGAATTTGGCTCAGTATTAGGACCGTTATTATTCCTAATACATATAAATGACTTACAAAATAATAATAGTCTTAAAGTCCTCAACTTTGCATATGATACAATGTTTTAAAAAACATTCACAAAAGACACATACCTAAACGCCAGTAAAAATTTCCAAACAGAACTAAAAAAGGGTATCAGATTGGTTTATGAGAAACAAACTTAAAGTAAACCTTAATAAAACCAGAAGCATTATTATACGTCAATAAAAAAATAGTTTTTGAAAAATATAGAATTTAATGTTAAAATAGGTATAACAGTTATAAAAACACAGATAACTATAAATATTTAAGAATACTTTTAGAAAAACAATTAAAATCGACAGCACACATAGAACTATTAAAACAAAATAACAAGCAACTTTGGGTGTATTATATAAAACCAGACACTTCTTAAATGAAAAAGCATTTAATTTTATCTTTAACTTTTTTTTTGAGCAACTTTAGATATGGCTTGATGTGCTGGGGAAGAGCAAATAAAAAATGTGTATATGATATCAATGTTGTCATAAACATAGCACTGATGCATAGATTATAAGAAACATGATGATAATGTAAGAGAATTAAAAACTCAGAAAAAACATTTGATGTTGAAAGTCTGTATCTATATGAAATAGGTCTGTATATTTTTAAGTTTATCAATAGCTTGTTACTAGATAACTTTTAAAATAACTATAAAAGTGTAAAAAATCTCCTGAATTATTGTACGAGGTCTTTAGAAACAAATAATTTCCTACTTAGATTCAACAGCAAAATAGGTCATAAATCGCTAAACTACCAAGGAAAAGTTATGGATTAAGCTACCATTATATCTAAAAATTATAAGTCATTTTGGAAAGTTCCAGGATGAACTTAAAAGTTATTTTTTAAATAGTGGTTCTCAAAATCATTACTTATCATTCCTACTCCTCTATTTATTTTTGTTTAAGGAGTAAGACAACTATTTCAAACAACTTCAGTTGAAAATCTCTTTTTTAAAGAAAATCTTAATTTTTATGTTTGCAAGTGTTGCTTGCTCTCTTTCATTTCAGTTTTAGACTAACACAAGTTTTCAAAAAAAAAGTATTTTATAAAACAGAAGGAAAATTGTTGTTGGTAATATCATCATTGCTCAAATAATTATTGTTTTTTTTTCTTTCTTTTTAAAAGCATAATTTTTACAAGACTAATCTTCATATTTTAATTTTAAAAGTTAAGCACAGTTATTGTAAAATCATTTGTTTAAAATTTATAAAAAGACTAAATTAAATAGTTCATTTACTTATTCAAAGTTAAAATTATTTTTACTGTTTAAGTTAAACTTTCACATAATAAATACTACCTTTCTAGCACAAAGTACACGTAAAAAAATTTCTTAAAAATATTTCAGCGTATTACATTTTACTTTCTTTAAAGAAGTTGTAATCTATAATTCAAGTATTCACACGTTTGTTATTAGTGTTGTTTATCTTCTTTTAAAAAGTAATATAAAGTTATATATATCTTTTAGTTCTTACATTATTAAACACAGAATTCAGTTAATTATCGTTAGTTTTATTTTCTTTTATTGTTCTTTTCGTTTAACTGATTGTTTTAATACTAAGATTTAAATATTTAGATGATAAATAAAATTATGTGTAATAACTTGCAATAAAATTTTTAAGCATGCGGTGTACAACTCGATACCGAAAGGTTCCTTTGTACACCTGGTCCTTCGACCAAACTTTTTAGCGCTTTTTTATCGTTCAATAAACAATAATATATGATATTAGCTTATATAGTATTTAATTTTTTAACAGTAACTAAGTATCTCACTAAAATCCTACATTTCACTAAAAAATTTAAAAAAGGTAACCAAGTCACTACTGAAATGTTTTAGTGCAGGATAAAGTATTTAAACTTGAAATTGAAACTGTAAACTATGAAGGGCTTTGCTAATTTTTTAAAAACTGAATTAAAATATGTTCTATTAATGCACATATGATATTTAAATATAATTGAAGAAAAATGGGAAGATATTCAAGGTTTTATTTTTTGTTTATTACATTTTTTCTTTTATTAGCTGTTTAAAAAAATTGAATAAAAATTATTAGTGTCCGCCACATCAATTTTAAACACCCATAGTTAGCTTTTTTTTACTCCAATGAGTTACAGCTTAAAAGAAATAAGATAAAAAATCAAAAATGACCAAGTGTTATCAAAATTTTTTTAGTACACACTAATTGGAGATAATGAAAAACTTTAATCATAAATAGTTAGAAATATAGACATAATCTTTCTAGAAGCATTTAATAATATCAGTCGTAAGTAAGAGTGATAAGAGTAACAGCATAGAATGTAAAACTGAATAAAAATAAAACTTAAACAAAAACAAAGTAATAAACATAAATTATTTGTTCTAATAACTATAAGTTTAAATATTTATAGTTTGTGTACGTTGAAATGTGTTTAGTAAATTTAATAGTAATTTCTCGCTTTATTTTATTAATATGTTTAATAATACAAACAGATTTGATACTTTTTTAACTTTTGTAGATACTAAATTTTGTTAAAATTGTTTACTTTTTTTTTATTTAGGTTGTTATGTATATTTCTAAAATCTTGTGCTAGTTTTGTTGAGTTTACAATCAATTTTATATAAGTAGTTTTTAACTAATATCACATTGTGTAATCACATTTTTAAGATTTACTGCTAAAAAAAATTTAATGATTTTATAATGTCCACAATTCAGTTAATTATTAAGACATAATAATACTACTACTAAAGCTTACATTCGAACTTTGATCAAAACTAGTTAAGATATCAAAAACCTCTGTATGTACAGTAAGTCCGTTTTTAATTTTTTTTATGAATATTAGTTAAAATATGAAATGAAGTTTTTATAAAAACTCTTAAAGTTTTTTTTGATGTTTGATCAAATTCTAAGTACTTTTAGATAATGAATGTATTAAATTTTAAACATGTTTGAATATCAATTGAAATTATTTTATAAAATTTTTTGTTTAAGATGAGGTAGATGACAATTATTATCATGTTTATTTATAAGTTATATAACTTTGACACACTCAACATACCACGTTTTAGAAATGGACAAGGCATCAAAAAAACAAGTTGCACTAACCATTGAAAGTAACCTAGAAGTTTGAAAAATGGTAAAAACCAATGTGCCAAATACTTTTATAATGGAGCAGTTTAGCATAGGCAGTTCGAGACTTTTTGGAAAGTGAAGAATAGTTAAAAGCAGAAAAAGATGAGCTGAACCATTATCATTAATCATGCATTGCATAACATACAGTAGTTATATTGTTTTAGATTTTTTTTGTAATTATCTGCAAATCTGCTTATCCGGACATGTTTAAAGAAAAATCTTGCCCAAAATGTCTGCATAAGTAAATAAGCATTGTACCTTAAATATTAGTACGGGGTTGCTTTATTGTAAAGTTAATCAGATCAGTCTGCTATTTAAAATTTTAACAATTCTCATGCTTATTAATTAGGATCAGCTCAGGTTTGATACTTTTAATAAAAAAGATAGAAGGTAAAAGATGTGTAAGTTTTGAAAAAATAGGCTCTATAAACATCATTCGAAGTTTCACAATTTTTTAAATTGATAAATACTTCCCAAAAAATTGCCTTTTTTATCTTAAAGTATTATATTAATTTTCTCCTTTAAAAATTTTTGTAGGGTTTTTATCTCATTTATCATAAAAACAGTTTAGTTTATAAGTTTATTACATTTAACTTAAACATTATCAGGCTAATTATTTTTGATTTTGGCCAGTGATAACTTTGGCTAGCTCTTTCGCTAAAAAAGTAGTAACAATGATTAAAACGTTTTTGCTTAAGTTACAAAATTATAAACTTACTTTTGTTTATTTTTTTGGTTTTAAATACAAGGAGATCTCATATCGATGGTTTTCACAGTAATTAAAGTATGTGCACACTTAACTGTAAAATATAGTTTATTTTTTAGAGTACCTTCAAAACTTTAAGATCATGTTATATCTAGTTTAAGTGTATAAAATCTCTCCAATCATACCAGTTTAGTTTTATTCTTTATCACTAATCCTGGAATATTTAAGTATTTTTCGGAAAACCAAGTAAATATTGTGAACCCAGTTTCGTGCAGACTACATAAAATTTCGCACCGCAGGAAGATTACAGGTCCTGATATTGTCAAAACTACTTGAGATTTTAAATAATCTTAGTATTTTTTCACTACTACCGATGTGTTACTCAGTTTATGTTTTTGTTTTACTACTGTCTTATAAGTTTTTATGTATAGTAAGCAGTTATTTTTAAGTTCAAATTTTTGTTGTATACTTAACATTCAAAATATTAATTTGGAAAATGTTCAAATATAGATAAAATTAAATAAAAATCAACTAAACTAATCTTCACTAAGCCCGATTGAAAAGGTGTTTAAACACGTTATTTTTAAAGAATAAAGTCCAAATAAACAGTGCAATTATTTTTTGAGCATATTACTGAGCATATTTATTTTACAAATTCGATCATCGGACTACAAAGTTTCAGTAGATAAAGACCCGGGTTTATTTGCTGTTAAAGCTCGTCAGTAAGCCACAACCGAAAACCTGCTAAATGTAGTTAAACAAATTTTGTTTTTCAAAATAATATTTTGTTCTAGATTTGAAATTGAAAATATTTTTTTACTCCAGGTTAAAAATATTAGCTACAAATGTTAATTAACAGACTCATTAAGGTGCTTAAATAGGGTGGCTGTCAAATTTAAACGCATTTTATTTTGCACGAACACACTTTTGCCAGAGGGGAAAAAATTGCACGAAGATACAATAGTACGAAGATCAAATTTCACGAAGGTAAAATTGCACGATGACACTTTGCACAAAGGGTAAATTTTGCTTTAAGATTTTATTGCACGAGCAGACAATTTTGAACGGAGACAATTCAGCACGGGTTATTTCATTTTTAGTTAATTTTTTTGATTAATTTTATTTCAGTATCACTGTTACCCCTAACCCTTACCCTCGGTCAGTATTTTTTTTTCTGTTTTTTTGTACTCTTGCGCAAAATTGACTCTTTGTGCAAAATTGTAACTCGTGCAAACTTAACCCTTGGTGAAAAATTGTATTCGTGCAAAAATATCTTTGTGCAGTTTTGTTTTCATTCAGTTTAGTCCCCACGTGTAATCTAGTAACCTCGTGCAATTTTGACCTGTTCTCGTTTAAATGAATTAATATAGAATTTAAAGTATTTTAGTTGTATAAACGATATTATTTTTGTTATTTATTTTAGGTAAACACAAGAAATGAAAAGCACTATCATTATTATTACAACTTACATTGTTGTTGGAGAAATGTTTATTATTGTTTTATTTTAAGAAATGTTGTGTTTGTATAAACTTTTGACAAAAAATTCAGTATAGCGTTGGTGCTTTACCGTTATTACCTTTAGTTTGAGGAGCTTGATACTTTTTGGGCGAAATGCTGTTAGCTCTAAAAAGTAATAGAAAGTAATAAACTGGCGTGTATAATGTATTCGTTTTAAAACATTGCTGTAACGTTAATAGTTTATCTAAACTAGAATTTGTACTCAAAAAAGTTATAGGTTAGAGTTGGTTGAGTTAGAAATGTTCGAGTTAGAATTGACCTGGTTAAAATGGAATCGTAAAGAAGTTTTTTATTTGTTTCAATACTTTTAATTGTTTAAGCGTCATAGTTTATTTGAAAAAAAATATTAATTTTTTGGATTATTATAAATTTAAACTTGATTAATTACTCTTTTTAATCTAGTGAACGGAAAATCTATAGTTAATTCGAAAATACTCAAAATGTTATTAGGAAAACTGTTCACTTAAAGATAATAACATAGACCTGCATTAAAAATACAACCTTGGTGCTTGACATATTTTTTTTTATACATTAATATATATTTTTTTTAATATAGAACTTTTAGTAAGTAAGTGTTTTTTTTTTAGTTTTGGTTTCAGATAAATAAGGCTAACACGTTTTTAAGTAATTATTCAGTATATGAAACTTCTTAACTAAAATTTCTATGTAATCTGGTCTTACTTATTTTAATTAAGTAACAATCTAAAAACATTAGTTAATCACAAAACACTAAAATCAATGACTTGTTCTAAATATGCTTCCTTTAAAAAAAAAATTTAAGTAAGCTGAGGCTTTTACTGTGTATTTAAAACTGCTTATTACAAGACTATTTTAAAAATTCTATATAATATTTTGTTGTGGAAACAAAAAAAATTATCATAAAAAAAAATATTAGACATTCATGTTAAAAAGCTAAAAATTAGTTATACCAACTTATAGCTTTAAAATACTTTAATCTGTTCTTTTATTAAAGAACATTAAAAAAAGGGTTTCATTTTAATTCGAACTCGGACAACTCAAAAAAAGAGAATTTAAACTCTAAAAATTATATAAGAGACAATATTTCGAAAATTTATGTATTTAAAAAAAAAATGTACCTGTGTTTGTCTTAAAAACATCTACTGGCCATTTTTTCTTAAATGCAAAACTATAAAAAATGTAAAATTACTCATTATAAATAAATATTGCTAAACTTATCATATTTTTAATCTTATTTTATTCAAGTCTAAAGGAAATTTTAAAATTTTTCAAAAGTAAAAAAATGGCCTGTAGATAATAACAATACATATATATTTTTTTTAACTTGATATTTTTTAGTCACGATCCCTTGACTAAAATTTTAAATACTTAAGTTGTCCGAATTTCTATTGTTCGAATTTGAATTTTAGCACACCTAAAAAAAGGTACTTACCAGTTTGAAAAGTAAAATAAATATATTTGATAAAAAGGAAATAAAAATTACGTTTGATATACCTAAAACTAATTAATACAAAAAACTCAGATAAAACTATAAGTAAAAGTTTAGGTAAAGTACGTTTTAAATTTTGGTCTTATATTCATTAACTTGACTAGTATTTGCTTTTTAAAGTATTTGAAATTTTAAATGCAAAGAGATGAGTATATTCATTAGGGAAAGACCAAACCAAAGAAGCATAAACTTATTACTTTATTTGAAACGCATCTTATCTCAAAATACTTTTTTGTAGTCGTTTTCGAAATATCTTTAATAAGCATGTAAACAGATTGTTGACTACTTAAACTGTTTTGACTAATAGTCATAACTAAATACTACTTTTTCAATTACTATTCTATAATTAGTAGATGTTACTATAATCTTTTTTATACTGTTTAGGTCCTGGACAAGACGTTAAAATTTATCCAAGTGTTGTGCGATTTGATAAGCGAAAAGTTATTCGTGCATCATTTCCTAGGAATAGAAACTTTGATCGAAATTTTTTGTCTTTTAATTAACAATATTTATATATAAGTCAGACAGACTGTTTAGTTAATAATTCTATATAAATAATAAACCACAATGAAATAAAATAAGCATGTATTTCAAAAGACCTATTTACTTGTAAATATTTAATTTAACTCTTTAGAAAGTTCAAACTTAATAACAAATTAAGTTTTAGTAAGCAGTTAAGTATAAAACATTAAAAAAACTATTAGATATTTATAAAATATTAAAGATGGGAAGTAGCTAAAAATATATTAAATTACAAATTTCAGTGAGCTACAAACTATATTAAACATTTTAATACAAATGAAAATATTTAGCAATTAAATATAACCTCAAAAACAACTCTATATCTAAACAATGTTAAAAAATACAAATACTAGAATTATATACATTTAACCTTTTTAGTAGATGTTTTACACATTAAAACACAATTACAAACTGAATCTATTAAGCATTTTAAGAAAAAGTTATGGTAGATAAAACTTGTTACTTTTTTTGTTCTTTGAAAGGTCTTGTTAAAAGAACTTTGAGAACCATGCTTTTTAACGACTATATATTTCATATTAAAAATTTTAAAATGCAAGTTTAATGAGCAGATTCATTGTTACTGATTTTATTGATGATGATTTTATATGAAAAGAAATATATTCTTTCTTTGTAATCTTAGAATAACTACTTTTTGTTTTGGCAACAAAATACTTACATTTTAAATATTTTTTTTTTACTTTTGGAGAAAAATTTTCTTTAATTTTAAGATTAGTTGCTAAAAAATGAAGGAGGGGAGGTATTTTTTAAATTCCTATTCGAAATTGCAATAAAATCTAAAATTACTACTTTTCTATAAAAGTTTTTAAAAGAAACTGCTCAGTTACAAACGCGATTATTTCCCAAATGCAGAATTTCCATCCGATTAAATCAGTAAACCGCTAACATTTACAAAACAAAAGGTTCCCCTCCCCCCCTTTATTACCATTACATTAGTCAAGTTTGTTGTTGACAACGCAACCACCTAGATCGGATGACTCAATAGGAAAATCAACTCCATCAGTCCAAGCATTCGTGTCCAGGTTGTAGATTTCTACTGATTTCGTTCTCGTACTCCAGTCGACAGTTTGTCCGCCGATAACGTAAACGAGATTCCCAACTCTGCAACAAGCAAAGCTGAAGCGAGCAATTTTCATCGGAGCCATCGTGACAAATTTGTTTGTTTTTAGTGAGTACATTTCTACGGAGTTGAGTGGTTTCATATCTTTGTCCGATCCGCCAAAGACGAACAAGTTGTTCTTGTAAACAATAATTTTGGGATCATTTCTTGCATGTATCATTTTAATGGGTGAAAAAAACAGAGTTTCACTGACCAGATCGAAAGTTAATATTGTTTTTATTGCTCCGTATTTTCCACTGCGACCGCCGACAATCCATAATTGATCGAGATAATAAGCAACTGCAAAATATCTTCTACCCGTCTCAATACTACCGTCACTTATTTTTCTGTTGTTCGTGTCTAGTAGTTTGTATTCTAGAAAGTCTGAAATATCAACGTCTTCAAGAATGACTAGTATGTTTTTTTTGACTTGACAAGATGCAATATATTCCGAATAACTACTAGAAGAAAACTTGTAAAGTTCTTTGTTTAACGTTGAAATTCCATACGCACTAATTAAGTATAAAACATTATCAATTTCATAAATTTCCTTTACGATTTCTTCTTACATCACAAGCAAAATTGCTAATTTCAACCCAATTTTCTTCGTCTAACGAATACTGGTAGGTACGATGTGGTGTAAAACCTACATCATGTACAACAACAATTGCTTTTGCCGCTTCTTGATGACATTCTGCGATTTCTTTACCTATGAAAATGTTTATAACGTCAATGAGATTTTGCCTTCGTTAGAAACATTTAGCTTTACTAATTAATGTTTATAACTTGCTTTTTACACCAAAATATTTAAGTTTTAGCTTAAAACTGTGATTTTAAAAGCAAATTATTAAATATATTTTGGTGAACATCAAACTATCTAAGTTTATTTTGTGTAAACATAAAAAATATCTAGCTTTTACTCTAGAGCACTGTATTAAGTCTAAAGCTACGTCGCTGTAAAAGTAGCTACAACCTTAAATTTATTAAATAAAGTATTATGTTTTAAACAACGTTTAAATGCAGTATATTTGATTGAATTTTTTCTAACAATATAAATAAGACTCAATTTTTCAGAACAAAATATATTTCATGCTTCTTTCACCAGTTGTATACTAAACAATAAAAATAAAGTTTCAAATTTTGCTTATATAGTAAAAAAGCAATCAAAGTAATTAATAATAAAGCAAAGAGTAATTAACAATACATAAGTACTTCTAATTACAATGCAACTAAAAATTAATAAAACAGAGCAACAAATTATAAAACAATTTATGAAAACAACGAAACAGTATAATCAAAATCTTTATGTTTACACAACTTAGGTTTACTTAATTAAATACAAATAGTTTAAAGTATGATTAAGTCCGAAGTTTGAAAACAGTTTTTAATAATTTTAAATATTTATAAGTTAAAATTACTAGCACAATTAAGATTATTTACTAAGTGCTCAGCAATAGCAGATCTTTTTGAAGCATTTAATACTCTGATAGATTTAGTTTTCTTAGCACTCATATTAAATTCATTGATACTTTTTGAAAAATTAAGTCTTATTTATATTGTTTGAAAAAAGTTATAATAGTGTCAAAAAATGTTTAATATTTATATAAATAAAATTTTTATAGGTTATTTAGTAATGCATTTTACTATAATTGTAAAATTCGTTTAAACAAAAAACTAAATATTTAAATCGTTATAACTTTTAGCTGCATTTTTTTTTACTTATATACTTTTATAACTTGATCTTTAAAAGTAAGTCATATTACTGCCATTTAAATAGAAACTTTGTTTATTTTAAGTACCAATTTATCTTTTAAACACTTTATTCAAAGTTTCTTTTTAACAGTTTTATATTACTTCTTTATAACTTAATATAAAGACAACCAATGTACTTTGACACATTAAAGAATTTAAATACTTCATGTTTCACGTTGTTTATCAATATAATATACAAAATCTTATTTAATAAAAGTACTATTCATAATCTTTTTAAGAGTTCAAACTTTTAAATCTAAAGTTTAATGTTTAAAATCCAACTTTATTTTAGACTTTTACTTTTTAGTATCATATTTGTAATCACGGTTATTTTTAAATAACATAAATAACATTTTTGTTTTATAATTTAAACATTGTTAACATAAAATCAATTTTAAACTGATTTTTAACTATTTATCTTTTTTGTCATTATATTTTACCCACAAATCTACAACTTGAAAATCCGGTTAAACTAAGTTTTTTTTTTTCTTTAAGTACATATTAAATTATTAAATTTCGTTTTTAGTACCATTTTTAATCGTTGTGAAAATAGCGTACTCAGGAAAAAAATAATACATTAAAAGCAGTACTACTATTTTTTTTTACAATTTTAATTTTTTTAAACATTTAAATTAATCAAAGTAGTACGTATCAACCGGCTTGTTGAGTTATTTAATAAATAAATATTAGTTCATTAAAATCACAAGTTACAAACTTAAACAGATGTCTTCATTATTTGGTGTATAATTTTCTAAATGAATATTAGGTTTAAATATTGAATTAGTCTCGACTTCCTTATTTTGTGCTTCTAAATCATTTACTTTTTTGTCGGCACCTTTCAAATGTTCAATTTTCTAACTTTAGATGCAAATTTTCTTGTTTCAAAGCGTTATTTTCTTCTAAGCACTTTTTAAAACCTTTTTCCAGTTTTGAATTTATTCTTTCTAGCGTTAGATTTCTTGCAGACAACGTTTTTTCTGAGTTATTTGTGGAATTTACTTCCAACACACTTTTAGTATCATCAGATAACTCTTTATAAATAAAATTTGCGTCCTTTATTTTCAATGGGTAAAGCTTTTGCACAAAATTTTCGGCTGTAAATGCAGACTTACATTCAGGACAAATTAAATTGTCATTCATCCATAGTTGTAGACAATGTTTGTGATATAAATGTCCGCAATTCAGCACTGAGATTTCTTCAGCATAAAAACTTATAGCTTCTTGACAAACTAAACAAGATACTGACATTTTTATATAACTCTAAGAAAAATATATCACTTTAGTCTGTACAAGTAGTAAACCTGATTAATATCACCTTTATAGCTAAATATAATAGACGCAATCATATTTTAAAAACCTAGAATATTACTTAACCTGAAAACACGAACAAATATAGAACAAGTTGCGATTATAACGTTTAAATAGCTAAATTAGTATTTAACATTTTAAACAATAATATGTTTATTTGTCTGTACCAAAAGTAATACTAAAAAAAAGAAACTAAACTAAAAACAAACTTTAAATCCTTTCAGACACTACAAAGTCTGTTGTTTTTGTCAAATTAAAGTTTAGTTTTAATTTTTTTTTTTGCTGCTAAAATTTTTTATATTTACATGATATAAAGTATTGAAAGATAAAATGGATATTTACTTTTATAAATACATTTAATCTTTGTTTATTTTATCTAATAATTTATTGTGACTAAAATATTTAACTTTATATCATTGACTAGTTATATGAATGGAATTATAAATATTATTATCAATTCAAGTAGTGGAGATAAAACACTAAAATCAAAAAAAATAACATTTAATGATCTTGCTAAATCTTTTTTTCCTTAACTTTTTAAACTATTTACTGTCTTAAATTTCTAAAGAGTAGAAAGAAAGAAGAGTAAGGTTATAAATTTAAAATAGTTTAAATTAATACGGTAACACAATGTGTTTTAATCTGTTTAAATATACATAGTAGCCCAATGTATTTTTAAACTAAAAGACTATCCAAATTAATCAAAAGTTAGATTAAGCAATATTAAAATAGCATGAGTCAGTCTGAATTTTAAATTTAAATAAAAACCCACAAACTAACAAGATTGCCACTGATTTTTAGTAACTTTTTCCAGGTTTTCAAAGATTCATTCAAGTTTTTGAGGACTTATAAGGTACATATTTTTGACCAAGTAGTAAACTAATCTAGATTTAAAAAATTGCTTTTTGTTAGATATAAACTACTTATATGGTACATTATTGCTATTATTTAATCTTTGTTTTGTTCTATTGCAACCTGTACTGTTATTTTAAATGATGTAATATTAAAATCCAAACGACGTTAAAATCCTAACTTTATTTAGTTTTCTTTACTTATTAAAATTTTATAAATATGTTATGCATTTTATTTATTTATTGTTCACTACCACTGTTACCCTTAACCCTTAAACTCGATCAGAAAGCGGTTCTGGAATTTGACTGGATGGATTTTAAATAATGGTTGGATTTTAACTATGTTCTATTTCAAATCAATTGCTTCAAAATTTTTTTCCATGTTATTGTTTAAAAATCTATATGGTAATATATAAAATAAATAAACATGATTTCTAATTAAAATTTGGTGAAAGTTTTGATTTGTTAATTGTTTTATTATCATATAATCAATCTATTTAAAAAATTGATATGTAATAATTTCAAAAAATATTATTAATAATTAAATAAACCTGAAAACAAAAACTAAAAGAAAAATTAAAAAGTATAAAAAATGAAATTAAAAAATAAAAACACGTAAATTGTCAATTGAACAGATGACATAAAGCTAAAATACTAAACAACTCGACAAATGGTAAAAAAATACTAAATCGAAAAGTCTTACAGTCACACACCTGTATTAGTTACTTAAACTAAAAAAATACTTGTATTGTTTTATCGTATTCAAAAACAAAACTACTAACCTTATTTAAATAAAAATACTAGACCTAACTAAATGGTTTATATCTTTTTCAAATGAGTAGGCACAACTTATGACTAGTAACTTATACTTATAGTTATTAAAATTGCTAAAGCTATTATAAATACATTGTGCATAAAAACATTGCATCAGACATTTTTTTTTGTCTCTGCTCTTATTTACCAATGTATCAGCTATCTTTTAACCTAAACTCTACTGAGTCAGTAAAAGATTTTTTTTAACTTAATTTAGATTGAACATCAAAAAAAATGACGGAATGAAAGTAAAAAGTAAAGTCTTTTTTGATAATAATTAAAATTTTCATACAAAAAAGTGTTAAATCTAAATTTTTAAAATACACAGATTTTTTCACAACTTTTGTACAAAGTTCTAGGTTATTTTCTAAATTTCCCATATTCTAGGTTTTTTGCCTAAATTGTCATATTCCAGTTTGATGGCCTTCTAAACTAAGATAAACTAAGAAAAATAGCTAACATTTTTACACATTTGAAAATTAGAAAAAAAACCAAATAGTTACAAAAGGACTAAAAATTAAAAAAAAAGTAATAGATTGATTAAATACAAAGTAAAAAATTAAAAGTATTACAGTTTACACTTTTTACATAATGTAGATTGCGATTTACTAACTAATATTAATGTAATTAATATCTATATATTTAATAAACTAGGATACTATCTATATTCTTTAGAACTTGTTATTTTATATGTATGCAATATTTTCATGAGTATTCAACTGTTTGAATCAGCAATAAAACCTTTCAATGTTTTCAAAAAGTTTTAAAACATAACATCATCTTCGAGTTCTAAGTAATGTACCATTTACTTACTTCAATTCTATTTCGTAAACTTAAACTTACAGAGTTTTTCATTTTTTAAAACTATCAGGATAATAATTTAGAATGGTCAAAAAAATGTATAATTAAGGATTTCATTACTACAACACATATGTTAGTTTGTGTTTTTTTATTTCAACTACGTTTAACTGATAAAGATTGCACACATTGCAGATTTTCAGCAACAAATAAATAAACATCTTAAACACTTTAAACATAGATTTGAAACTAGCAGTAATACACAGTTTTTAACAATATAAGTATTAATACATAACTGCATTAAATTAAACACTTACAACAAAATTAACCAAAAAAAAGTTAAAAAACGTTAAAATCAAAGATGGTATTTTTTTCCAATTTACAGGCAAATGTTTTTTGAAGAGAGCTA
Organism: Thalia democratica; assembly: GCF_965202585.1. Taxonomy (NCBI): domain Eukaryota; kingdom Metazoa; phylum Chordata; class Thaliacea; order Salpida; family Salpidae; genus Thalia; species Thalia democratica. The sequence goes on from NW_028139242.1 coordinate 161,994, forward strand.
GCTGCATTAGTATTTTTAGATGATTTTTTCATTACTGAAGCATATTACTGTTTCTCTTTAATATGCTGATAATGTTGTTTAGATGGTTTAATTTTGATGCATAGTTTTGTTTCGTTTTGAAAATACAACAATTTAAATCTTTTGTTATGTTTGATGTTAGATTTTGGCTCTGTATGTAAACTTAACACCTATGCTGTTAAGATTTTGCTCACCGTCTGTGTTTGAACACTATATTTCTTTCATTTAGATACTTATATTGTCTAATGAAAGTAAGATTTTATACACCCACCTTTTATTATAGTTCTCGTACTATTAAACAAAAACAGGAACAGCAGTGTTGAAAAAATTATTTAAAGTTTGAAATAAATAAACAGGGTTGCCACTCAATTTTTTCAAAATTTATTCCAGGCTTTTCAAATTTCTTCAAAGTTTTTAAAAGTACACGTTTTCGGGTCTACTTTTAGTTTAAAGTTAAATTAAATGTAACAATCTGTATTAAACAGTATAAAAACATTAAAAAGGTACTGCAAAG
>NW_028139242.1:162625-215732 GCF_965202585.1 Thalia democratica
TGCACTAAAAAAAGTCAACAAGACATTTGTGGATCATCAAAATTTTTAACAAGTTGTTTAAAATCTGGAAGTGTATTAGAAGTAGGTATTCTAAGAAAAGACTACAGATTGGTATCAGTAAGATATGAACGCAATTTACTTTTGTTTTTTTTCATGGTTGAGAATTTTTTTCACAACTATATGTAGACTTAAACAAAATAAGTTTTTTCATCTCCACCTTTTTGTAATTAACAAACTTTTACTTGTTAAGTAAGGTATAAATCTATCAAATCGTTAAGTTTTGAACTTTTCTTTTAGTGTACTGTCACATTGAAGTTCAACCAGTTATAACTGTATATTACCATTTGCATTTCAGGTTTTAAACGTCAATGACGATTAAACAATGTCAATTTTTTCACTAAGTTACTGAAAGTCTGCAAAACGACGGCCAAATTCATTATCAACTGAAACTATAATATTTTTATAACTTTTCATTTTCATCACTGATGGTTCTGTAGTCTTAAGTTTTGCGAAATGCGTAAGGTTATTCTCATTCAGATTGCAAAAAAAAAAGAATTAAATTTAATCAAAATACTTTTACTTCAAAGTACAGTTAATAGGCAAAAATATCTTTCCCCAGCAGTTTGGTCATTACTTGGTCATTACTAAACTTAACAAATTAATTAATCAAATAGTCGTTAATTAAAATATCAATAGCAGAAAATAGTGCAAAATGTAGTCTCAACTTGAAATATTAAACTATAATGTAAAGTTAAGTAGTTTGAATAATTGTCAATGTATAAAAAAAATCTTTTCTTAACATTTATAAAAACAACTAACTACACATCTGGGTAAGACAGCAATTTTTAACACGTCTATTTTTTAAGAAAGTCATTATGGTAGATAAAAAATACTTAAAGTGAGGGATTTCATGTTCAAATAATAATGATTTTAGTAAAACGTGCATGGGTCATGTCTTACATAAAAACTGTTTAGATTAAAAAAGCGTGGACTATTAAATATAGTCATAATTAAGTGTATTAAAATACGTTAAATTCTTTTTTTTTTTTGCTACAGTGACTGTTAGAAAGTTGAAGATTTTTAAAATTTACAATCGGTCATGTTTTTTTATGTTATTAAAACGTTAGAAATTTAGAAAAAGAAACAACGACCTTTGAGTACACAGCAAAGTAAGAATACTTACTGTATTTTTTGGCTAAAACATCCGTTAGAGTAAAATTTCTATAAAAAAAATCTTTTCTAAGGGGCCCCACTCAAAATTTCAGACCCCAATCCGATGGATTTCTTTTTAAGTTAAAGGCAAAGGAGCGTTGTCTACATTAAAATAAATATTTAGTTAGCTTTAAAGATTAGGAAAACAATTGGATCTAGACTTTGAAAGTTTTTCAAAACTTGCAAAAGTTCTAATCTAGCTAAGTTAACACTCGTTATTTCAACTCTTGAAACAGAACAAGATACTATAACAAAAGAGTGTTTTTATAACTACACAAAAATAAAACGCCATTTTTGAAACCTTTTCATGGTCAAAGTCTTACAGTTTTGTTTTGTCGAAATTATGAATTAAAGGTTTTGTACAAATTGTGTAATATTTAAATTTGCGGGTCGGATTTCATATAATTTTTCAAATGCTTCGAGGACCAGATCATCCACTCGCGGGCCGGATCAATATTGTCCGCGGGCTGGATTCCATTGAAATAAAAAAAAATAGGGCCGGTCCGTAGGCCGTACGTTGCCCACCCCTAATTTAAACTTTTGTTTTATAAGTAAACAATGTAGATTTTTCAAAAAAAAAAAAAGAAATCATAAAACATAACTGTGTGGCTTTTAAACTAATTTTAAAAATTAAACATGTTACTTGCGAGTGTTTAAGTTTATTGCATAAATAGGTAAATTTTCGGTTTGTTTTTTTTTTCGTTACTGATTACGTAACAAGTCCTAATTACAGTAAGGCTTGCGAAACTCTAATATTTCTAACAATAAAAAGAAGATAAATTACATTAATGAAGTTATTTTTTCTTCCGAATGACTAAAAATTGTCTTCTTTAAGTGTCTAAAAAGCTAAAAATGTTTTTGACTAAATAACAAGTAAACTGACTTACTTTTGAACCTAAATCAAATCATGACTCGTATATCAGATAAAATGTTTCTAGAGTGTATTTAATAAATGGTAGTCTAGCAGTTACTCTTATGCACATGATTAATTTACGTGAAAAGTCTTGTTAATTTTTGTACAGAGGTGTGCTATAAATGTTGTATTAATAATTACAGCAATTGATTGTTATAAATTTTAATGAAAATGGAAGTATCTATTAATCAAAAAAATATCCAAGATATTTTAAATATTCTATCTGATATTCAAGATAATTATCTCGAAATGGAGAAAAAATTATTCAAATCCGAATCTAGATGTTTTCAAATTGATGAACAACTAAAGGCTAGTCAGAAACATTGTTCCGAAGTCAAAGAAAAATTGTTTAAATCGGAATCTCGATGTTTTGAAATTGATAAACAACTAAAGGCTAGTCAGAAACATTGTTCCGAAGTTCAAGAAACATTAATTAAATCGGAATCTCGATGTTTTCAAATTGATGAACAACTAAAGGCTAGTCAGAAACATTGTTCCGAAGTTCAAGAAAAATTATTTAAATCCGAATCACGATGTTTTGAAGTTGATGAACAACTAAAGGCTAGTCATAAACATTGTTCCGAAGTTCAAGAAACATTATTTAAATCCGAATCTAGATGTTTTCAAATTGATGAACAACTAAAGGCTAGTCAGAAACATTGTTCCGAAGTCAAAGAAAAATTGTTTAAATCGGAATCTCGATGTTTTGAAATTGATAAACAACTAAAGGCTAGTCAGAAACATTGTTCCGAAGTTCAAGAAACATTAATTAAATCGGAATCTCGATGTTTTCAAATTGATGAACAACTAAAGGCTAGTCAGAAACATTGTTCCAAAGTTGAAGAAAAACTTCAATTGACTCTTAAAGATTACGAAGATTTTAAAGATCTTAGTAAGGAAGTAGGTTTTTTTTAATACTTATATTATAAATTGTTAAAGTTTTATTTCACCAAGTCTGTAATAATTAGGTCATAAATTAAGAGAGAATTACTTCATTTAATACACTTTAAAATTTTAAACAGGCCGTTAAAATCGTAGCACTCACTGGAGAAACAGAAAATTTTACTTTTGACTCAATGTTGAAAGAAATGCTACCTGCAACTCATGCTGAACGGTCAGTAAGAGCAATAGTCAAAGACTTATACTTTATAACTGATTTACAGGTAAATATTTAAAATACTTATAGTACTGTATTGACTTGATAAGTATTTCAGTTCTTATAACTCTTTAAAAAGCATAAACAGTCAGATTAAATGTAAACAAAAACTACACTTTAAAACGTATTTTCTCAACAAATAACGTTAATATTTATTTTATCTAGCTAAATATAGTTTTCATAATTTGTAAAATTAGGTTAAATCAGTTTAAATCAAGCAGCTTTAATTAACGTTCTAGGTTAAAAACTTCAAGGAGCTTTGTATCAATGTTAAAAATAATTGTAAACGAATGAAAGAAATTGTTCTTTGCTCTACTAACAATCATTATAAATTACAAAAGAATAACAAAATATCACAATTAGAAGACGTAAAAAGAGCTGTTGAAGGTAATTATTACAACTAAACAATTTTTAGACAATTTTTAATTAAATAAAATACAATTTTTCATAACTCTAAACTTTACAACTTAAATAAGGTTTGATCATATCATTTCAATCATCAGACCACAAACTTTTGGTAGAATATTATTCTTACTCAAAGTTATAATTTATAAGACATTTAAGCATATTTTATATTCTAACAGAACATTTTAAAAATGAAGAAATTCCTTTGAAGATAAATCTTAAAATAAACAGCAAACAAAACGACTTCTACAGAGCTTCCCATGATCGGACAATTTTGTATGTGATTTTGTTGTAGTAAACGTGTAACTTGATCTTTTAATAACAAAATCATATAAAAAAATCACTTGTAAAAATAAATTTTACAGTTTTATCAAATGAATTTTATTTTAAATACAGGTTTCAAGAAGAACAGCAAAAAGGAAAAAGACCCATTGTAGTCCCGTTATCCTACTTTTTTACCGGTCGCGGGTTAGATCTCTTTGAAGATGAAGATGGCAGTCCTGGAAGACCTCGTAGAGGAAATGTGTTGTCGGTTGATCTCCAATTTGCAAAGTTTATGTGTGCAGAGTTTGAAAAATCAAAAGGTTTTGCGATGTAATTAATTTTAAAGCTTTATACAGAAACATTTATATGTGTATAATTTCATTAACTGTTCATTTTCACTGTTGTATAAATATCATTCATTTGTAAAATCAATAGTTTTTAATACGTAAATAAACTTAACCGTTGTTTTAAGCAACGCTTTAAAACTGCATTTAAAGATTTAAGTAGTCAAATGTTGCTAAAAAAGGTTTTTTTGTTGCAATAAGTAATTTTTTGTAAAAAAAATATACAATTTAGACAGAAATTTAGACAATTAAGAAACAATTTTTTTAAGACAAAGTCGTAATTTTACAAAAACAAGTTTGTTTGTCTTCTCAATTTATAACAATAAAATAAAAACTGTAAAAAATGCTTAAAAGAACAAAAGTAAATTTAATGAAATTAAAAACTTTTGTATAAAAAAAGCTAGGTAAAATTATAAATTAAATTATTCAATAAAAGAATGAAACTTCTTTAATAATCAGGGTTTTGAAATAAGTTTAATTTTTTAACGCATAAGTATATTTAAGCATTTTTAAATAAGACACTCTATCAACTAGCAGAGAAAAAGTGATACATTATTTTATATTTAAAAAATAGTTTTTTATTGATATTTTTTTATACATTTAAAATAAGGTTATCAAACAACTCAACTAAACAATAAAAAAGATTTGTTTGATAATAATTAAGTTTAATTTTTTTAATAAAAAAAAACATTTTTATGTAACTTTTTTGCATATATTAAAACTTTGTTTTATAATTGTTAACTTGCTAACTGCTTACAAACTTTAGAAATTCTCTTTATTATCAGAATACTTTTTGTATCTTTATTTTTGTTGTATAAGTTTTATGAGGTTCAGTAAACCTTATATAAATTTTCAAAATATAGTACATCGATTATTACCTTAAACTTTAAAGTAAATTGCTCAAGAACAAAGTGGAATATATATTTTAGATTATTATAAACATACTTACTATCGTAATAATTAAAAGGAGACATTCTATATACGGGCTTAAATTAAATGCAATAAAATGTTTTTTTTTAATTAGCTAAGTATTACTAATAGTAGAATTACATAAAGAATTAAAAAATAAATATCAATAAACTTGATTTAGATATAAATTTAAATTTTTAACACTTAAAGTTATATTAAGCACCTTAATATAAGACACTGTATAAACTAAACAGTCCAACCTTATTGAATTACCGTTTGTCTGCTTACAGTAAAAAAAGAACTTATAATGAAAAAAGTAAGTCTAAGCTAAAAAGATAATACAAATTTTTTCGCAAAACTATAAAAATAATGTTAAAAGAATTTGCAAAATTTCTACATCATAACCAAATCTTAAAACTTTTCTTATATGTACAATACTTACAGCACAAAGTTAAAATAAAACAAGTATTTATAAAACTACGAGACACTATGTTAAAATGTTTTGAGTTGTATCAGCTTAATTATTATGTACAATTGCTAACAAATCATTTCACTTAATTTATTCATTTGCATAAAAGAAGCCTCTAGTTTACTACTTATTAACTGCATTCTAATCAAGCTACATCTAATATACACTCATGATTTTATCGAAATTAAAAAGTAAGTCTGTTTTAAATTATCACACTTTTTTCGTTAGAAATACTAGTTCTGTAACCCTAACTGTAATTAGGACTTAAGTAATAAATTACGTAACCAGTTTATTAATTACCCCGAAAATAGCCTTTTAAAAACTTATTAATTTTTTTTTTCTATTTGTTGTCTTACCAGAGGTTGAATACTTGAACCTTATATGAGTTCTTGACATTTCCGATATTTTTAATAATCTGTAGTGTTCTACTAAAGTACTAGTTTTGGTTAAATTAAAGATTTAGTTTAAATTAAATTGGAAAAATAGAACTAAAAAGTTCTTAAACTTTGCTTAAAAATAGGTCATATATTTTTTTTATATATACTTATTATAATACATAAGTTTGAATATAAAAAGTTTCGTTTAATAAGTTTGAACTATAAATTTTGTTAGAATTCTTCTCTACTTTGCGAAAAATTAATATAAATATTTGTCAAAGACGATGCAAATGAAATGATAAAACGAACTAGTTTCAAAGTTAAACCACATGTTTGATTAGTATGTTGTTTGTTTCATAGGTTTTAGTAAAAAATAGTATATAAAACATTATAAATTTTATTAATTAGTTAAAATACCTTTTAAGCTTCATTTTCTTTAATAAATTACAATCAGATTAAATTTAATGATTAGCATAAATATTAGTTTAAGCATTTTTAAACTATCAATCTGGTTAGTAAATTAAATATAAAATAGATATAAGCTCATACTTGAAAATCGCTTCATAAAATTTGTATTCTAATTTACTTTAAATTCAGCATAGTATATATTTACTAACAAAACTATTATATAATATTAAAAAAGTTCAAATCATTCTAAACAAAGAAAAATATGCAAAAACGTTTGTTCATTATTGACAAAATAAAATTTAAACTGCTTTCATTGAGAATTTTGGAAAAAAATTAACAATAGTTCGCAATATAAATGTGTACTGGATAAGCTAGATTCAGATATTCATTTGCTATTTCAGTTGCTGCTTCATAAAGCTCAAGTGCTTTATTTTTTTCATCATCGTTACAAACATTTAGTTTATAATATGGAATTTCATTGTATTTTATATGTTTAAAGCACTATATTTAGCAATAGCTTTTTTACTGATGTCTTATCATCATATCGGCGTATTGCGTTGTTATGCAAGCTAGACAAAGCGCTAGACAAAGCTTTCTCAGCATTCTTAATTAGATCAATAATCAACTTATCATTATTTTGTTTTATAAGATTTCTTTTAGTATTATTGAGGGTTTTTTAAATTGGACGTTTTAACTCATAAAACTTTTAAGAATAAGTTTTCTTTCAGAACAATTGAGAGGACATTCCAATCTTACTACTTCTTTTAAGTAGGTAATGAATTTAAATATGTTCTGTATATTGAAACTTTTTAGCATGAGACACCAACTCACTTTTGTTTAGTTCAGAAATTAAAAAAAAAAAACTGAAAGAAGCTTCATTATTATTATTAACATGTACAACCATAAGAAAATAAATGCATAAATTTTTAGGTTTTAAAACCTTTAAGCTGTTAAACCATTAAAACTATACAAGCTGAAATTATTTACAACAAATACACTCTTTTCAAACTACATATTAAATGTGAAACAGTTGGTTAACTTTGGATTTTATTGATTTTAAAGTGTTTTTTTAATAACTTACTTAGTTTTATAGTTTTTTAACTATTTATATAATCAGGTATTTATTTAATGTGTATAAGCTACTGACCAATATAGATTAAAAAAGTTAAATTTTATATTTACATCAGTTTAATTTATATTTTACTGCTCTGTGTAGTTTAATAAAAACATTAACTTTGAAGGAACCTTTAAATTTAATTTGATGTATTACTTTGACCTCTTTACAAAAAATTAATTAACTAAATAGTCTAGAAATACTTTTATAAAGTAGTTATAGGTTAATCTTAAATGCTTTTTACCATTAGTTTTTAAAGTTGTAATTTCAGATATTGTCTTAAACATAGACTACTAATCAAAGTTTTGAAAACATATCTGAAGTCTCAGTAGAAATATTTCATTAAATAGCAAAGATAAAAAAAATACATAAATATTTATTTTCTCATTATATGGATTTTTCAAAATTTTCAAATAGATATCTGTTACTTGGTAATTGTAAAAATTAAATTTTTTTTTTGTAATTAATTTAAACAATAAAGTACTTACGTTTAAAATTTTATATAAATAAAACGAAACTATATATTTTCGTTATAATAAAAGTGCAATTAGTTACAAAATTGTATTTTAAAAATTCAACTTACTGTACATCATATAAATTATGGTAATTCATCGAGCATTTGAAAAATTGTTTAACTTATGTTTCTTTAAGCTTCAAAAACTAAAAAGAGTTTACAGTGCTAACTTAATATTTCATAGTTGACTTGAAATAAATATTGATTTATTTTATATATTTTTAATAATAAAACTTTTAAACTACTTAATATAAAAATGTAGAATTAATTTGTTCAAATATTTTTAAGCAAAAATTTAGCTCTAACACTTTGAAGCAGTAAAACGTTTTAATTTTATATAGTATAGAATCTTCAGTATATAATCGCTTGGATTAAAACAAAAACGTTAAAGTGTTTTTTTTTATTCAGATATTATTAAGTTTATAAAAGTCTGTTTCTAAAAATAATTTTTTTTGTTGTAGTTTAAATCTAATTTAATTAACTTATCTTTATTTGTTTAAAGATTAAAAGAAATAGACGTTTTAACACAAACTTCAATAATAAATATTTTTAAAAGTGTATCTGCAATTAAAATATATTACTATTTAATAAAACTTTGCGAGAAACTTAGTATATTTTGCTATAATTATCAATCATAACTTAATGATAGTGCAAATCTTTTAATGCTGCAAAGTTTAGCTATTTTTTGTCAGTTTTACTTTTATTTAAGCTTTGTTACAAATACTAAAACTTAAAACTTATAGAATTTAAAATTAAAAACCAAAACAAATATTTTTTGATTAACTGACTTAGTTTGTAAATAACACAACTTTTTTTCATTAATGTTGAAATAAATTTACTAGTTGTATTCAACAACATGTAAAAATAAATGTTTGTCTATAGGTAAGATTTACAGCTTTCAGTGATAATCTTTGCACCATTTACTGCTCAAAAAATTTTGTGCATCCTAAGCGTTAAATTAGTGAACTACTGTAGCAAAAAAAATTAAAAAATAACTAGTTTTTCATGTGTCTACAAAACATGATTTAAATGCACGATCGAACCTATACCTATTGTTACATGCAAATCTTACACAGACTAAAGCTATAATGACTTTAATATGTTTTTGTTTACAAAAAACGTTTTTATCACAATGATCCTTTTATACAACTTTTAACTTATACAATTTAAGTTTTACATAATGGATAAATAAAAACTTAAAAAATTTTACGAACACTAAATAACATTAATCACAGGCGTATTTTGACTGGTTTCCTGTTTCTTGTGAACTCCCTGAAGAAAAAAGAAAAAAAAAAGAAAATAAATTCTTAGAATATCACTAAAACTGTTGTTTATTGACTTTGTTTCGGTTATTTGGTAAACTTTGAATAATGAATGTTGATTTTATAACACTAAAGATTTTAAGTTGCACTAACAAAAAAAGCTCCCTTTCCCAGCTGAAGTAGACTTTAAATAAAATTTTAAATGTGACAAAATAATATATAAAATTTTAAAAAGAACATTTTTTTTCTTTAAAACAATTTACTGAGATGGTTTAAGTTCCAATTATAATTTTATTTTTAGTGTAAATTACATTGATTAACTATTGTTTTTGCAGTAGTAAGTACAACTTTATTTAAAAAATGTTCAATATAATCACTAAAGTTTTTTTTTACTTAGTTGATTGTATAAAATAATTTTGTGTGAAGCTTTTTTACTTTAACATTTATAGTTTTTGTTTATGTGTCAATTAACTGGGTATAAACCTCAAAAAGTTCAATTCAGAGAGATTTCAAAACCATCATTAAAAACCCTGCACAATCAGGCAAAAGTTTAATTATATTCTTATGATATTTTAGTTCAAATGTACAAATCTATACATTTTATATTGAAATTTCAGTTTTATATACTAAATTACTTAAAAAAATACTTTTGTTATAAATAGATATATAAATGTGAAGAGTTTAAAATTTAGAAGAAAAAATTGTAAGAACTCCATTTATAGTAGCATTTACATCAAAATTTTATTATCAATATAAGGCCAACATTTCAAAAACTTGCAACTAATGTGTTAGCTATACATTGCTTATTTAAAAAGTAAAAACTATCTAAAACCAAAACTAATAAATCTTTAAAAAAATTCAAGTATTATTTGTAAATGAAATAAGTCGTATAACTTTTTAATTACGTTAAGGTATTCTGAAATAAAAATAATGACGTGAAAAAGATAAAGTTTATCAATAATTATCACTATACACGATGCCCCTGGTTCATACTCAATTATATTGATATACGCTTGACATACATATGGTTAAAGTGAGAGAGACAAGAAAATTTTTTTATGTGAGAAGAGAATAAATCGTTCTTTAAAAGCAAATTAATTATTTATCTGCAATTAGATTTATTTTAGAAGTAATCAATCACATCCAATTTCAATGATGGTTTTGGAACAAAAATAGTTTTGAAAATATCAGAAAAAAAATAAGATGTTAGATAACTCTTATACTTAAATTTATATCAACCTTTATTCAACTCATAAGTTTCATTAACTTATTTTATATGAAAAGTTATTAAGTATGAAGTTTATAGAAAGGTAGTTAAACATTATTAGTTACTGTTTTTATTAATACTTCTCCTTATAATTTGTTAATAATTTGGTTTCAAGTCTTTAAACCAAGATGCCATCTGCTTTAAAATGTTTCATAACATCAAAGTGTTTATTCTCTTTTATGACATCATAAATATTTATTTTAGGAAAAAGTATTTAAATCACAAAAACTTTTGTCCCATAAATAATTACATTTTACTGTTTATATAAAATTTGTTTTTTTTTGGTTGGTAAATATTTTACTATTTCATAGACTTTGCTTTTTTTGTTTGTTAACTATATTGAAACATATTTTTCATTTAACTTGATTTTTAATTTCAATAAAACTTTAGTTGTTGCATTTAACATGTTTTAAAAAAGTACTTAAATATTTATGGATTATTTTACGATTTTTATCTTTTTTAGTTTGCAACCAAAAAACTTTCATATAAGTTTTGCTTTATTAATAATATAAGAGTATTTTACAGCTAATTCTGACTAAACTTTACTCTTTTATTATTGAGAAGTGTTTAAAAAACTATCTTAATTCTTTATATGAAATTTACATGTTCTATATAGACAGTTTTCAATAATGGTTACAATAATACTGTTTATAATATTTTAGCTGTTTTAAATAAATATTTCTGAAATTGGATTTTAAAATCCATCGTTTTTTAAGTAGTAATAGCACATATGTTTTTTTTTTTTTACTAATTAGTCAAGCTTTAATTTTAATATGTAAGTTTACAGTTGTCCAAAGCCAAACACAGAAACTTACATCGGTAAAAATTCTAAGTAGTAAAATTAGCTGTTAAAAAAAATTGATTATATACAAGGGTATGAGAAATATTTTTTTTTCTATCTTTTGTTATTTTTTTCCATTTATTTTAACTTATATAGAGTTATATTAAGAGATATGTTTAAATTATTTTTAGTTATAAATTCCCTATTTCTTTTTATACCTTTATAATTTTCATCTAAATGTTTTAAACTAGGATAACAATGTCAATTTGCAGCCACGGCGCCGCTACTGTTCGGAAGTAGAAATAAAAAAAAAACGAGATATATTCTTATTTGTTGGCTTACTTAATATATTCTCTGGTTTTAGACAATGAACATTTTGGTTTTTGAAAAAAGGACAAATTGTAAATATAAGCTTTTTAAATATTATTTGCATGTTCTTTAGTTGATTTTTGTAAAGTAAAATCTTGATTTTTTGTATTTTTTCATTTAAAATTATTATAATTTCAATGAGTTTTTAACAATGTAAGTTAAATGTAATTGTTATTTTATGAGTTTAGATTAACATTTTTCTATTAAAGCTTTTCATTTACAGATTGGATAGTGATTCATAGAAGTTAAAAAATTAATAGTTTTTTATTTAACTTTTTTAAAACAATAATACTGAAAAAAACCTTGAATTGTACTAAAATCTCTATATTGTATATTTTTATCTTTTGTTTCTTTTGTAAGATAGTTAATTGTCTTTTACTAAAGTTCTTTACTTTACAATAAGGAATTATAGATTTGAAATCATTTTGCATTAAAAATTAATAAAATTAAATTCAACATACTTATATCCCTAGAATTTTTAAAATTTTTAATCAACTTGATTACTCTTCTCTGAAATTCTAATGTTTCTTTCTTTTAGTTACAACTCCAGGTTTTTTCAGGGTTCTAGATTATGATTCTTTGCTTTCTCTTCTTTTTTTTTTTGTAGTTTAGAATTAACACAATAAATATCAAGTGTGATACTTCAGAGTAGAAATTACAAAGTTTTGTTTACACTTGTATAGTTGTATATTTCAGAACAAATAACCCTGACTATTCTGTTGTTCACTAAGCTTATAATTTTTTATAAGTAAACTGTAAAACTAATATAGTTGTAAATAAAAAACAAAAATACAACCATTTAAGGTAAAAAAAAGGTATGAACCGGTTAGTTTATTAAGTTTAGTGAACAACAGTATAGTCAGGGATTTTTTGTTCTCAAAAATAAGACTATAAAATAAAAAATTTGTGTAATTTTTAATCTAAAATATCACACCTAATATTGATTGTGTATCATGTCAATTTTAAACTATGAAAAAAAGCAGGTTTAGCCTATAAGTTTAACTTGTAAAGACTATGGTCTTTACAGTTTTTTATTATATATCTTGACAGTATGAATTGTTTGGGTGGATTTATTAAACTTAAAATTGCATTTTTACCGGTTGTAAAGTTAGTGTTAAGTATAGCAATAATAACAACCTAGCAACCCTGAAGAATAGGAATGACAATTTTATTGCTTCATTTAGGGTTGCCACTCTCTAACTGGAAACCTGGAAAAAACATGAAAAAACCTGGAATTTTGAATAAAAAACCTGGAATACTGAACATTTTTAACATTTTCTGGAGTAAAATATCAGTTTGAACTATAAATCTATAGTTTGAAATATATAGATAAAGTTTTTTGTCATCACCAAAACATTTTTTTATAAAAAACACATTTAAAGTCACTTGCAGTACCTTTTTAATGTTTTTATACTGTTTAATACAGATTGTTACATTTAATTTAACTTTAAACTAAAAGTAGACCCGAAAACGTGTACTTTTAAAAACTTTGAAGAAATTTGAAAAGCCTGGAATAAATTTTGAAAAAATTGAGTGGCAACCCTGTTTATTTATTTCAAACTTTAAATAATTTTTTCAACACTGCTGTTCCTGTTTTTGTTTAATAGTACGAGAACTATAATAAAAGGTGGGTGTATAAAATCTTACTTTCATTAGACAATATAAGTATCTAAATGAAAGAAATATAGTGTTCAAACACAGACGGTGAGCAAAATCTTAACAGCATAGGTGTTAAGTTTACATACAGAGCCAAAATCTAACATCAAACATAACAAAAGATTTAAATTGTTGTATTTTCAAAACGAAACAAAACTATGCATCAAAATTAAACCATCTAAACAACATTATCAGCATATTAAAGAGAAACAGTAATATGCTTCAGTAATGAAAAAATCATCTAAAAATACTAATGCAGCTAGCTCTCTTCAAAAACATTTGCCTGTAAATTGGAAAAAAATACCATCTTTGATTTTAACGTTTTTTAACTTTTTTTTGGTTAATTTTGTTGTAAGTGTTTAATTTAATGCAGTTATGTATTAATACTTATATTGTTAAAAACTGTGTATTACTGCTAGTTTCAAATCTATGTTTAAAGTGTTTAAGATGTTTATTTATTTGTTGCTGAAAATCTGCAATGTGTGCAATCTTTATCAGTTAAACGTAGTTGAAATAAAAAAACACAAACTAACATATGTGTTGTAGTAATGAAATCCTTAATTATACATTTTTTGACCATTCTAAATTATTATCCTGATAGTTTTAAAAAATGAAAAACTCTGTAAGTTTAAGTTTACGAAATAGAATTGAAGTAAGTAAATGGTACATTACTTAGAACTCGAAGATGATGTTATGTTTTAAAACTTTTTGAAAACATTGAAAGGTTTTATTGCTGATTCAAACAGTTGAATACTCATGAAAATATTGCATACATATAAAATCACAAGTTCTAAAGAATATAGATAGTATCCTAGTTTATTAAATATATAGATATTAATTACATTAATATTAGTTAGTAAATCGCAATCTACATTATGTAAAAAGTGTAAACTGTAATACTTTTAATTTTTTACTTTGTATTTAATCAATCTATTACTTTTTTTTAATTTTTAGTCCTTTTGTAACTATTTGTTTTTTTTTTTCTAATTTTCAAATGTGTAAAAATGTTAGCTATTTTTCTTAGTCTATCTTAGTTTAGAAGGCCATCAAACCTGGAATATGACAATTTAGGCAAAAAACCTAGAACATGGGAAATTTAGAAAATAACCTAGAACTTTGTACAAAAGTTGTGAAAAAACCTGTGTATTTTAAAAATTTAGATTTAACACTTTTTTGTATGAAAATTTTAATTATTATCATACTAAGACTTTACTTTTTACTTTCATTCCGTCATTGTTTTTGATGTTCAATCTAAATTAAGTTAATAAAAATCTTTTACTGACTCAGTAGAGTTTAGGTTAAAAGATAGTTGATACATTAGTAAATAAGAGCAGAGACAAATAAAAATGTCTGATGCAATGTTTTATGCATAATGTATTTATAATAGCTTTAGCAATTTTAATAACTATAAGTATAAGTTACTAGTCATTAGTTGTGCCTACTCATTTGAAAAAGTTATAAACCATTAAGTTAGGTCTAGTATTTTTATTTAAATAAGGTTACTAGTTTTGTTTTTGAATACGATAAAACAATACAAGTATTTTTTTAGTTTAAGTAACTAATACAGGTGTGTGACTGTAAGACTTTTCGATTTAGTATTTTTTTACCATTTGTCGAGTTGTTTAGTATTTTAGCTTTATGTCATCTGTGCAATTGACAATTTACGTGTTTTTATTTTTTAATTTCAATTTTTATACTTTTTAATTTTTCTTTTAGTTTTTGTTTTCAGGTTTATTTAATTAATTAATAATATTTTTTTTCAAATTATTACATATCAATTTTTTTAAATAGATTGATTATATGATAATAAAACAATAACAAATCAAAACTTTCACCAAATTTTAACTAGAAATCATGTTTATTTATTTTATATATTACCATATATATTTTTAAACAATAATATGAAAAAATTTTGAAGCAATTGATTTGAAATAGAACATAGTTAAAATCCACCATTATTTAAAATCCATCCAGTCAAATTCCAGAACTGCTTTCTGATCGAGTTTAAGGGTTAAGGGTAACAGTGGTAGTGAACAATAAATAAATAAAATGCAAAAAATATTTATAAAATTTCAATAAGTAAAGAAAACTAAATAAAGTTAGGATTTTTAACGTCGTTTGATTTTAATTTTACATCATTTAAAATAACAGTACAGGTTGCAATAGAACAAAACAAAGATTAAATAATATCAATAATGTACCATATAAGTAGTTTATATCTAACAAATTACAATTTTTTAAATCTAGATTAGTTTACTACTTGGTCAAAAAATATGTACCTTATAAGTCCTCAAAAACTTGAATGAATCTTTGAAAACCTGGAAAAAATTACTAAAAATCAGTGGCAATCTTGTTAGTTTGTGGGTTTTATTTAAATCTAAAATTCAGACTGACTCAGGCTATTTTAATATTGCCTATTCTAACTTTTGATTAATTTGGATAGTTCTTTTAGTTTAAAAATGCATTGGCTACTATGTGTATTTAAACTAGTGATGTACCGGACCCACAATTTCGGGTCCGGCCGGACCCGGATCCGGACTTTTTTTTCAAATCAGAATCCGGCCGGAACCGGATCCGGACTTTTTTTTCAAATTAGAATCCGGCCGGAACCGGATCCGGACTTTTTTTTCAAATTAAAATCCGGCCGGAACCGGACCCGGACTTTTTTTTTCAAATTAGAATCCGGCCGGATCCGGATATCAGACAAAAATGGCAATATCCGGCCGGACCCGGACCCGGATAGTGAGTCCAATACATCACTAGTATAAACTAGCCTGAGTCAGAATGAGGTTTTTAAAAACTGAAAAAAAAACTTTAATCTAATAATAATTAGAACAGCTAGCCACAAGGTTTACAAATTTAGGTGTTATTTACAATTAAAAATCTGAAATGAAGTTCTTGAACAAATACACTAGAAAACTACAAACTATTGAAAACTGGATCAGCTCAAACTCATTCAAAATCTAAAAGAAAATTAGCCTGATTTTTTATAAAAAACTAAACTAGCCTGAGGCAGTCCAAGATTTCTAAAATTCCCAAAAATTTTCTAACTAGCAGGGTTGCCACTGTTTAAGTCAATAAAACTAGCTAGAGTGAATATAAACAAGTCTGAGTCAGAATGAGGTTTTTAAAAACTGAAAAAATTACTTTAATCTAATAATCAGTAGAACAGCTAGCAAGGGTTGACAATTTGGTAGTAAAGTTGTGTACTGATTGTGGTACACTTAACCTATTAGTACTACCCATCATAGTTAAATCCTACCCTATTTAATTAATATCTAACAAATTCTAAATTCTAACTGAGACTACTTTCTATAATCAGACACGACAGTTTTGAGTGATGAATCTTTTATATAAAACACAACAAGAAATACTAGCATATACAAAACTATTAATTACTTTGGTAACACTTTAAAAACTGGAAGCTATTTAAATTTATATCAAAAGACTTAGAACAATAAACTAAAAATTAAATAAAACTTTTAGTAAACAAGAAACTGTTAAATTTTTAATAAACTATTAAACTATAAACCTGGCTTAAATATTTAAACAATTAAACACCAGTTGAAATATTCACTTTTAAAACAAAACACTACTGACAATAAACATTCACAAAAAAGTTCAAGATATTTTGTTGCTTCAAGCTGCACACCAAATTAACTAACTGCTTACATATAAACTGCCTGTCATGTTCTGATGTTTTGTTCCATCAGTATTTAGTTTGAAACATTTTGTCATATGATTCTCATCGGCTCTTACATTCAACCGTATTAACTCTAAATATTCTCTGAGCTCAACTTTAAACAATAAATAATGCAAGTATTTATTCCAAAGTTTTCAATTTTACAACATATATAATGAGCTGCATTTCTGAAATGTTTATTTCATAGTTTAAATGTAAACAAATGTAAATTAGTCACATGTACAAAATGAGCCAATCACGGTAGATGTTTAATTTTAGCTGACGAAAATGACTCTTAATAATTTACACAGGGTTTGTTTTTGGAAAAATACTTTTCAGTATGCTCTTTTTTACTAACTAGATCCAGGTCCGGCCGGATCTCTGTTAGGATCCGGCCGGACCCGGATCCGGACTTTTTTTTCAAATTAGAATCCGGCCGGAACCGGATCCGGACTTTTTTTCAAATTAAAATCCGGCCGGAACCGGATCCGGACTTTTTTTTCAAATTAGAATCCGGCCGGATCCGGATATCAGACAAAAATGGCAATATCCGGCCGGACCCGGACCCGGTTAGTGAGTCCGGTACATCACTAATTTAAACAGATTAAAACACATTGTGTTACCGTATCAATTTAAATTATTTTAAAATTATAACTTTACTCTTCTTTCTTTCTACTCTTTAGAAATTTAAGACAGTAAATAGTTTAAAAAGTTAAGGAAAAAGAATTAGCAAGCTCGTTAAATGTTAATTTTTTGGATTTTAGTGTTTTATCTCCACTACTTGAATTGATAATAATATTTTATAATACCATTCCATATAACTAAGTTAATGATATAAAGTTAATTATTTTTGTCACAATAAATTATTAGATAAAATAATAAAGTTTAAATGTATTTATAAAAGTAAATATCCATTTTATCTTTCAATACTTTATATCATGTAAATATAAAAAATTTCAGCTGCAAAAAAAAAATTTAAAACTAAACTTTAATTTGACAAAAACAACAGACTTTGTAGTTTCTGGAAGGATTTAAAGTTTTTTTTTTTTAGTTTAGTTTCTTTTTTCTAGTTTTAATTTTGGTACAGACAAATAAACATATTATTGTTTAAAAAGTTAGATACTAATTTAGCTATTTAAACTTGATGATTGCAACTTGATCTATATTTGTTCGTGTTTTCAGTTTAAAAAATATTCTAGATTTTAAAATTATGGTTGCGGCTATTATATTTAGTTATAAAGGTAATATTAATCAAGTTTACTACTTGAACAAACTAAAGTGATATATTTTTCTTAGAGCTATATAAAAATGTCAGTATCTTGTTTAGTTTGTCAAGAAGCTATAAGTTTTTATGCTGAAGAAATCTCAGTGCTGAATTGCGGACATTTATATCACAAACGTTGTCTACAACTATGGATGAATGACAATTTAACTTGTCCTGAATGTAAGTCTGCATTTACAGCCGAAAATTTTGTGCAAAAGCTTTACCCATTGAAAATAAAGGACGCAAATTTTATTTATAAAGAGTTATCTGATGATACTAAAAGTGTGTTGGAAGTAAATTCCACAAATAATTCAGAAAAAACGTTGACTGAAAGAAATCTAACGCTAAAAAGAACAAATTCAAAACTGGAAAAAGATTTTAAAAAGTGCTTAGAAGAAAATAACGCTTTGAAACAAGAAAATTTGCATCTAAAGTTAGAAATTGAACATTTAAAAGGTACCAACAAAAAAGTAAATGATTTAGAAGCACAAAGTAAGGAAGTCGAGACTAATTCAATATTTAAACCTAATATTCATTTAGAAGATTATACACCAAATAGTGAAGACATCTGTTTAAGTTTGTAACTTGTGATTTTAATGAACTAATATTTATTTATTAAATAACTCAACAAGCCGGTTGATACGTACTACTTTGATTAATTTAAATGTTTAAAAAAATTAAAATTGTAAAATAAATTGATAGTACTGCTTTTAATGTATAATATTTTTTCCTGAGTACGTTATTTTCACAACGATTAAAAATGGTAGTAAAAAAGAAATTTAATAATTTAATACTTTAGAGAAAAAAAATAACTTAGTTTAACCGGATTTTAAAGTTGTAGGTTTGTGGTAAAAATATAATGACAAAAAAGATAAATAGTTAAAATTCAGTTTAAAATTGATTTTTATAATAATAATATTTAAATTATAAAACAAAAGTTTTGTTTATGTTTTTTAAAAATAACCGTGAATACAAATATGATAATAAAAAGTACAAGTCTAAATTAAAGTTTGAGTTTAAAACATTAAACTTTAGATTTAAAAGTTTGAACTCTTAAAAAGATTTTAAATAGTAAGTAAGATAGTTTATTAAATAAGATTTTGTATACTATATTGATAAACAACGTAAAACATGAAATATTTCAATTCTTTAATGTGTCAAAGTAAATTGGTTGTCTTTATATAAAGTTTTAAAGAAGTAACATAAAACTGTTAAAAAAAACTTTAGATAAAGTGTTTAAAAAATTAATTGGTACTTAAAATAAACAAAGTTTCTATTTAAATGGCAGTAATATGACTTACTTTTAAAGATCAAGTTATAAAAGTATATAAGTCAAAAAATGCAGTTAAAAGTTATAACAATTTAAATATTTAGTTTTTTGTTTATACGAATTTAACAACTAAAGTAAAATGCATTACTAAATATTATATAAAAATTTATTTATATAAATATTAAACATTTTTTGACACTATTATAACTTTTTTCAAACAATATAACAAGACTCAATTTTTCAAAAAGTATCAATGAATTTTATATGAGTAATAAGAAAACTAAATATATCAGAGTATTAAATGCTTCAAAAAGATCTGCTATTGCTGAGCACTTAGTAAATAACCTTAATTGTGCTAGTAATTTTAACTTATAAATGTTTAAAATTATTAAAAATTGTTTTCACATTTCGGATTTAATAAAACTTTAAACTATTTTTATTTTGTTAAGAAAACCTAAGTTGTGTAAACATAAAGATTTTCATTATACTGTTTCGTTGTTTTCATGAATTGTTTTATAATTTGTTGCTCTGTTTTATTAAATTTTAGTTGCATTGTAATTAAAAGTACTTATGTATTGTTAATTACTCTTTGCTTTATTATTAATTACGTTAATTGCATTTTCACTATATAAGCTAGATTTGAAACTTTATTTTTATTTTTTAGTATACAACTGATGAAAGAAGCATGAAATATATTATATATATATATATATATATATACATTTAAACGTTATTTAAAACATAGTACTTTATTTAATAAATTTAAGGTTGTAGCTACTTTTACAGCGACGTAGCTTTAGACTTAATACAGTGCTCTAGAGTAAAAGCTAGATATTTTTTATGTTTACACAAAATAAACTTAGATAGTTTGATGTTCACCTAAATATACTAAATAATTTGCTTTTAAAATCACAGTTCTAGGCTAAAACTTAAATATTTTGATGTAAAAAGCACGTGATAAACATTAATTAGTAAGCTAAATGTTTGTAACGAAGGCAAAATCTCAATGACATTATAAATATTTTCATAGGTAAAGAAATCACAGAATGTCATCAAGAAGCGGCAAAAGCAATTGTTGTTGTACATGATGTAGGTTTTACATCACATCGTACCTACCAGTATTCGTTAGACGAAGAAAATTGGGTTGAAATTAACAATTTTGCTTCTGATGTAAGAAGAAATCTAAAAAGAATTGTAAAGGAAAATTATGAAATTGATAATGTTTTATACTTAGTTAGTGCGTATGGAATTTCAACGTTAAACAACGAACTTTACAAGTTTTCTTCCAGTAGTTATTCGGAATATATTGTATCTTGTCAAGTCAAAAAAGACATACTAGTCATTCTTGAAGACGTTGATATTTCAGACTTTCTAGAATACAAATTACTAGACACGAACAACAGAAAAATAAGTGACGGTAGTATTGAGACGGGTAGAAGATATTTTGCAGTTGCTTATTATCTCGATCAACTATGGATTGTCGGCGGTCGCAGTGGAAAATACGGAGCAATAAAAACAATAATAACTTTCGATCTGGTCAGTGAAACTCTGTTTTTTTCACCCATTAAAATGATACATGCAAGAAATGATCCCAAAATTATTGTTTACAAAAACAACTTGTTCGTCTTTGGCGGATCGGACAAAGATATGAAACCACTCAACTCCGTAGAAATGTATTCACCAAAATCAAACAAATTTGTCATGATGGCTCCAATGAAAACTGCTCGCTTCAGCTTTGCTTGTTGCAGAGTTGGGAATCTCGTTTACGTTATCGGCGGACAAACTGTCGACTGGAGTACAAGAACGAAATCAGTAGAAATCTACAACCTGGACACGAATGCTTGGACTGATGGGGTTGATTTTCCCATTGAGTCATCCGATCTAGGTGGTTGCGTTGTCATCAACAAACTTGAGTAATGTAATGGCCATAGAGGGGAGTTTAGCCTTTTATTTTGTAAGTTAATGCGGTTTATTGATTTAATCGGACGAAATTCTGCGGGTGGGAAATAATCGCGTTTGTAACTGAGCAGTTTCTTTTAATAACTTTTATAGAAAAGTAGTAATTTTAGATTTTATTGCAATTTCGAATAGGAATTTAAAAAATACCTCCCCTCCTTCATTTTTTAGCAACTAATCTTAAAATTAAAGAAAATTTTTCTCCAAAAGTAACAAAAAAAATTTTTTTTAAATGTAAGTATTTTGTTGCCAAAACAAAAAGTAGTTACTCTAAGATTACAAAGAAAGAATATATTTCTTTTCATATAAAATCATCATCAATAAAATCAGTAACAATGAATCTGCTCATTAAACTTGCATCTTAAAATTTTTAATATGAAATATATAGTCGTTATAAAGCATGGTTCTCAAAGTTCTTTTCACAAGACCTTTTAGAGAACATAAAATGTTAGGCCCTCCCTAAAAAGTTTTTTCAAAAACCACTATTAAATACGCCTTAAATTTATTTTTTGCGCTTTATTATCAACTCTAAAATATCTAGTGCAATTTTCAAATTATGGCTTTGTGGGTCCCCCTTTTACAGCTTATGATTAGAAATAGTTCTGAAACTTTCCCATAATGTCTAATATAATTTTTAAAACTATATTTAATTATCGCCCAGGATCTTTATTTTTTTGTTCATTACACATACCCAAAAAAATATTTTAAGCTTCAAATGATGGCTTCATGGCTCCCCTTGACCCCTATACTACTCATTGCCGATCCCACCCCATTTTTGTTGATCTCTTTGCAGTTTATGGCCCCTAAATTTCTCAAATGGCAATTTTATGAAATCGGATTGGGACAGATGTACAAAAGTGGAAGTGAAGTTAAGATAAAGAACCTTACTATAGCAAGTTTTATCTACCATAACTTTTTTTTTTAAATGCTTTATAGATTCAGTTTGTAATTGTGTTTTACTGTTCAAAACATCTACTGAAAAGGTTAAATATATATAATTCTAGTATTTTCATTTTTTTAGATCGTTTAGATTATGAGTTGTTTTCAAGGTTATATTTAACTGCTAAATATTTTCATTTAAATTAAAAAGTTTCATATAGTTTGTAGCTCACTGAAATTTGTAATTTAATATATTTCTAGCTACTTTCTATCTTTGATATTTATATAAATATTTAATAGTTTTTTTAATGTTTTATACTTAACTGCTTACTAAAACTTAATTTATTATTAGTTTGAACTTTCTAAAGAGTTTAATAAAAGATTTACAAGTAAATAGGTCTTTTGAAAATACATGCTTATACTATTTCATTGTGAATTATTTTGATATAGAATTATTTACTAAACAGTCTGTCTGACTTATATATAAATATTGTTGATTAAAAGACAAAAAATTTCGCTTCAAAATTTTTATTTCTAGGACATGATGCACGAATAACTTTTCGCTTATCAAATCGCACAACACTTGGATAAATTTTAACGTCTTTTTCAGGACATAAACAATATAAAATAGATAATAGTACATCTATTAATTATAGAATAGTAGTTGAAAAAGTAGTATTTAGTTATGACTTGTAGTCAAAACAGTTTAAGTAGTCAACAAGCTGTTTACATGGTTAGTAAAGATATTTCGAAAACGACTACAAAAAAGTATTTTGAGATAAGATTTGTTTCAAATAAAGTTATAGTTTTATGCTTATTTGGTTTGGTCTTTCCCTAATGAATATATTCATCTCTTTGCATTTAAACTTTCAAATACTTAAAAAAGTAACTACTAGCCAAGTTAATGAATATAAGACCAAAATTTAAATCGTACTTTACCTAAATTTTTCTTTGTAGCTTTATCTGAGTTTATTGTATTAATTTGTTTTAGGTATATCAAACGTATTTTTTTTTTATCAAAAGTATGTAATTATTGGTAATGTTCAAACTGTTAAGAACTTTTTTTAGGTGCGTTACGATTCAAATTCGAACAAAAAAAAATCGGACAACTTAAGTTTTTTAAATTTTAACAAGGAACCGTGACTTAAAAAAAGTTATATTAAAAAAAGAAATATATGTATTTTTATTATCTACAGACCATTTTTTTACCTTTGAAAAGTTGTGTCTTTTGGACTCGACAAAGATTAAAAATATAGACAACTTAAGCAATATTTAATTATAATGAGTAATTTTAATTTTTGTATAATTTTGCATATAAGAAAAAATGACCTGTAGATGTTATTAAAACAAAAAAGGCACATTTATTTTTTTCAAATTCATAAATTTTCGAAAAATTGTCTCTTACATTTTCTTTAGAGTTTGAATTCTAATTTTTTGAGTTGTCCAAGTTTTAATTAAAATGTAACCCTTTTTTTAATGTATTTTAATAAAAGAACAGATTAAACTATTTTAAAGCTACAAGTTAGTATAATTAATCTTAACATGAATGTTTTATATATGTTTTTATGATAAAAAGTTATTGTTTCCACAACTAAATATTAATTGTGATTTTTAAAATGTTCTTGTATTAAGTAGTTTTAAATACAAAGTAAAAGTCTCAGCTTTTTTTTTTCTTAGGCAGCATATTTAGAACAAGTCATTGGCTTAAGTGTACTGTGATTAACTAATATTTTCATATTGTTACTTAATTAAAATAAGTAAATTAAGAAGTTTCATATACTGAATAGTTATTTTAAAACGTGTTAGCCTTATTTATTTGAAACAAAAACTAAAAAAAAACAATTACTTAATAAAAGTTATATATTAAAATATATATATATAAAGATATAAAAAAAAATATGCCAAGCACCAAGGTTGTAATTTTTGTGCAGGTTTATGTTATTACCTTTAAGTGAACAGTTTTCCTAATAATATTTTGAGTATTTTCAAATTAACTATAGATTTTCCGTTCACTAGTTTAACATGAGTAGTTTATCAAGTTTAAATTTATAGTAATCCAACATATTAATATTTTTTTCAAATATTACGCATTTAGAGTTAAAAGTGTTGAAACAAATAAAAAACTTCTTTAAGATTCCATTTCAACCCGGTCAAATCTAACTCGATCATTTCTAACTCAATAAACTCTAGCCTATAACTATTTTCAATACAAATTTTAGTTTAGATAAATTATTAAAGTTACAGCAAAGTTTTAAAACGAATACAATATACACGTCAGTTTATTACTTTCTATTACTTTTTAGAGCTAACAGCATTTCGCCCAAAAAGTATCAAGCTCCTCAAATTAAAGGTAATAACGGTAAAGCACCAACGCTATACTGCATTTTTTGTCAAAAGTTTATACAAACACAACATTTCTTAAAATAAAACAATAATAAACAGTTCTCCAATTATTAAATAATTTGTAATAACAATGATAGTGCTTTTCATTTCTTGTGTTTACCTTAAAAAAATAACAAAAAATTATCTTGCTTATACGACTGATATACTTTAAATTCTATATTATTTCATTTAAACGGAAACAGGTCAAAATCGCACGAGGTTACTAAATTACACATGAGGACTAAACTGAATGAAAACAAAACTGCACGAAGATATTTTTGCACAAAGACAATTTTGCACCAAGGGTTAAGTTTGCACGAGTTATAATTTTGCCCAGAGAGTCATTTTTGCACAAGAGTAAAAAACAAAACAGAAAAAAAATTACTGACCGAGAGTAAGGGTTAGGGGTAACAGTGATGGTGAAATAAAAATAATTAAAAAAATTAACTAAAAATGGAATATCCCGTGCAAAATTGTCTGCTCGTGCAAAAGTTTTTTAAAGCAAAAGTTACCATTCGTGCAAAAGTGTCATTGTGCAATTTTACCTTCCTTAAATTTGATCTTTGTACAATTGTATCTCCGTGCAAAAGTGTCTTCGTGCAAAATTAAATTCGTGCAAATTTGACAGCCATCCAATTTAAGCACCTTAATAAGACTGTTAATAAAAATTTGTAGTTAATATTTCTTATCTGGAATAAAAGAATATTTTCAATTTAAAATCTAGAACAAAATATTATTTTGAAAAACAAATTTTGTTTAACTACATTTAGCAGGTTTTCGGTTGTGGCTTACTAACAAGCTTAAACAACAAATAAACCCGGGTCTTTGTCTATTGAAACCTTGTAGTCCGATAATCGAATTGTAAAATAAATATGCAGTTAAATGCTCACAAAAAATTGCACTGTTTATTTGGACTTTATTCTTTAAAAATAACGTGTCTAAACGCCTTTTCAATCGGGCTTAGTGAAGATTAATTTAGTTAATTTTATTTTTATTTTGTGTATATTTGAACATTTTCCAAATTAATATTTTGTTTGTTAAGTATACAACAAAAACTTGAACTTAAAAATAATTGCTTATTATATATAAAAACTTATAAAACAATAGTAAAATAATAACATAAACTGAATAACACATCGGTAGTATTTAAAAAAATACTAAGATCATTTTAAAATCTCAAGTAGTTTTGAAATTATCTGGACCTGTAATCTTCCTGCGGTGCGAAATTTTATGTAGTGCGCACGAAACTTGGTTCACAATATTTACTTGGTTTTCCGAAAATTACTTAAACATTCCAGGATTAGTGATAAAGAATAAAACTAAACTGGTATAATTGAAGAGATTTTTAAGACTTAAACTCGATATAACAGGGTCTTGAAGTTTAGAAGGTACTCTGAAAAATAAACTATGTCTTACAGTTAAGTGTGCACAGGCTTTAACTACTATGAAAACTATATATATGAAATCTCCTTGTTTTTTAAACCAAAAAATAAACAAAAGTAGATTTATAAGTTTATAACTTAAACAAAAACGTTTTAGTCATTGTTACTACTTTTTTAGCGAAAGAGCTAGCCAAAGTTATCACTGGCCTAAATCAAAAATAATTAGCCTGATACTGTTTGAGTTAAATGTAATAAACTTATAAACTAAACTATTTTTATGATAAATGAGATAAAAAACTTACAAAAATTTCAAAGCAGTAAAATAATTCAAAACTTCAAGATAAAAAAGGCAATTTTTTGAAAGTAAATATTAATTAAAAAAAATGTGAAACTTCGAATGATGTTTATAGAGCCTAATTCTTCAAAACTTACACAGCAATTTTAGTTTTAAAATAAACTACAAAAAATTGATTAAACCTAAGCTGATCCTAATTAATTAGCATGAGAATTTTTAAAATTTAAATATAGCAGACTGATCTGATTAACTTTACTATAAAGCAACCCTGTACTAATATTTAAGGTACAGTGCTTATTAACTTATGCGGACATGTTGAGCAAAATCTTTCTGTTAACATGTCCGGGTAAGCAGATTTTTAGATAATTACAAAAAATCTCTAAAACAATATAACTGCTGTATGTTATGCAATGTAGGATTATTGATAATAGTTCAGCTCATCTTTTTCTGCTTTTAACTATTCTTCACTTTTCAAAAGGTCTCGAACTGCCTAAGCTAAACTGCTCCAATATAAAAGTATTTGGCTCATTGGTTTTTATCATTTTTCAAATTTCTAGGTTACTTTCAATGGTTAGTGCAACTTTTTTAATGTCTTGTCCATTTATAAAACGTGATATGGTGAGTGTGTCAAAGTTATATATACCTTATAAATAAAAATTATAAATATTGTCCTTTACCTTATCTTATCAAAAAATAAACTAACTTGTGGACATTATAAAACAAATTAATTTTTTTTAGGCTTAAAGCTAAAGTATTCGTATTACACAAATATGTAGTACTTATTTTAAACTTTTTTAGAACTTTATTCTGTCCGGATAAGTAAGCGTCCGGATAATTTAAGCTTAAATAAGTGAAAAAGCACTGCAATATAAGTATATAAGACTATCCAAATAATCCAAAGTTTAATATTAAATTAAATTTATGTAGTAAATATACAACCGGAAAAATTAACATTATATAAGCTTCAATATGATATTAATTAAAAACTACTTAAAAAAAATTGATTGTAATTTCAACAAAACTAGCACAAAGTTTAAGAAAAATACGAAATAAATTAAAATAAAAAAATAGCATATGTATTATATTTATTAATTATTGATAAAATAAAGTGGGAAAAATACTACTAAATTTACTAAACCGTTTTATCCTACACAAACCATTGACATTTAAACTTATAGTTATTAGAACAAATTATTTATATATATAACTTTGTTTTTTAAATTTTGTCTTTATTCAGTTTTACATTCTATGCTGCTACTCGTATCACTCTTACTTACAACTGATTTGATTAAATTCCTTTAGAAAGATTATGTGTACATTTTATAAATATTTATGATTCAAGTTTCCCACTAGCCTTAATTTGTGTGTACTAAAACAGTTTTGATAATAGTTGGTCATTTTGTGATGCTTTACTTATCTTATTTTATCTAAGACGTAACTCATTGGAGCAAAAAAAGCAAGCGATATAATATAGGTGTTTTAAATTGATGTAGTGGGCACTAAAGATTTTTAATTAATTTTTTTAATCAGCTAATAAAAGACCGTTGTAATCAATAAAAATATAACCTTGAATGTCTTGCCATGTTTCTTCAATTTTAATTAAGTCTCATATGTGCATTATTAGAACATACTTTTTTTTAGTTTTTAATTTTAGCAAAACCCTGCGCAATTAATAACTTCAATTTCAAGTTTAAAAACTTTATCCTGTACTAAAACATTTCAGTAGTGACTTGGTCATATTTTTAAAAATTTTTAGTGAAATGTAGGTTTTTAGTGAGATGTTTAGTTATTGTTGAATGTTTAAATACTATATAAGTTAATTTTGTATAAATAAGATTTAAGTCTATTGAATTTAAATTTGTAATAATTTTAAATAACTAAAAGATCAAAAGAAAAGTTTTTATTTGCAGAAAATAAAAACTCTTACATATTTCGAATTTTTGTAGCTAATGCTGATTTCATAGTATAATTTGAAAAACTGTTGAAAAATGTTATACGATAGATTTTTGGTGTGCATCTTAAGTCTAATTTGTGCCTGTTTGAACTATTTCGATCTGTTTTGAAAACCCCTGTGTTTTAGATGGTTGTGCAAAGTTAAAGCAAAATTTATCCTTTATTTTCACTTTATAAAAGTATTTTTGTAATCTCTAGAAAATTTATTTTCGTCTAAATATTATTTTATTTAAAGTGTAAAAGTAAAATTAAAGAAATTCTAGTATAATTTGGCATTATTTAAATAGATTAACAAAATTTGTGGCACTAATTTTCTATTTATAGACACTAAAGAAAAACTTTTAGTAAAAAACACCTGTTATATTTATAAATTCTGTTTAATAAGGGTGAAGCTTTAATCAGGAAAGTTTTATGTTTGAAGCCGGAGAGAGAAAAAGTTACCTTTCGTTCTAAATAGAACTAAGAGTAACAGCTTACATTTAAAAGCTACATAAAGTTTGTAGAAATCAAACACAGTAAAAAACTTCTAGATGAATTTAAAGATTTACAGGGTGTATTTAATATGTTTTTTGGTATTACCATTATTAGTTTTATTAACTTAAGGGTAAATTTTGGATTCAAAGAAGGGCAACTTTGAAAAAATTTTACAAAAAGGACTACTAAGTATTATTAAGTGATTTTATTAATTTATTTTTTGGAACTTGATAGGGACTTTTATAAGAAATTTAAGTTTAAAAGAGGAAAGTTTTAAAAGTTGTAGCTAAGGGAGCTAAAGTAAGAGCTTAGGATGTAAAATTATGTAAAAATATGTAAAATTTCCAAAACTATGTACTTTTTAATGTATTGATAAGTTGTTGTAACAGTTTCTATATTAATTTTACATGTGTAGTGCAATTAAGTATGTTAGGATGAGTTTAGTTGATACTATTTCTATTTTAAACTACTTTATAACAATGTAAGTCTGTAATACCAAACTTAAAGATGTCTCCTAAGCTGTAGCTGATCTATATAAGAGTATTAACATTTTATAAAAACTTGCATTTGAAAAACTTAATTAAAAATATTCATATGCATTAGAAAACATTTAATTTTAAAATTGATAAATATTGAAATTTTTTTCACTCTTATTGTGCTACTGTACTATTTTTTTGTAGTCAAGTATTAACAACTTATTTTTTTGTTTGTTTTGTATATTTAGTAAATTTAATGAGAACAATATTTTTATTTAGTTAACTGAATATTTTCATACAAACTTTCAGATAACAATTGAAAAATATAAATATTTTTTCAAATTAATTACACTAGGTTTTCAATATAACTTTTTCAATAAACCATTTATACATTTATAGTTTCGATCAATCTCAGCTAATCGATACAGCCCTTATACCACCGGGCTATAGATTCAACAGTCAAATAAATAATTTGTTAGGATTATGTATAAGTTTAACAATTTTTTTTAAATTGATGTTTCAATTTTTACAAAAGAAATTAATTGAAAAATTAAAATTCAATTAAGATAAACTATTTAAATATAAAGGAAGTTAATATTTTATCTTAAAAGAAAAGTTCTAAAGGACAACATTTATGTATATAAGCAAAAAAAAATTTTTCTTGTCATTTTTGTAAAAGTTTATAACAGTTTTAATCAATTTTTACTACTTCTTTGTAAGTAAAAGGCTATCTTTCAAAAGAGTAACTGTGTTACTTAGTTATTACTGTCAGAGTTGAATATATAAACATAAATTTGATACACAGCTTGTAACTTCATAACTTTTGCAGTGCGTACCTAACAAATGCTTACCTAAGTGGTAGGATGCTGTACTCGATTAATGAACAAAATAAATCTGCTACCACAATAAAAAAGTTTACATGAGACCCTGTTGTACACTCAATTGCGTGCTTAAGATGCACAATTGCAGCTTTATAAGTATAAGTGGCCGCACAGTTACTCGGGCGTGATATTTAAGTTAAAACAAATATTTATTCAGTATTCAAAACATTTTAATTAAAACACTGAACTATTTTCGCAGGTCTATGAAAAACTTTATTTTATACATAAAGTCTCTTACTTAACAAGTAATTCAGTAAAACAAAAAATCAAATGATAACCTAATTTAATAAAACTATTGTTTTTATAATGTTTACAATATTCGAACTTTTTGATGCTATAGACTAGTAAGAAAAAAGCAGTTCGAAATGATGCCTGTTTTCGGCAAAAATCAACAAAATTGAAGAACAATTTAATTTGTTATGTATAAAAACATAAAAGCAAATTCCATTCTACCTTTTCGGCTTTTTGTTGTATACATCTTTTATACAAAAAATTTTATTAAACATAATATAAGAGATTAAAATAAAACATAAATTGTTTTTCTAATACTTACTTACTTATTGAAGAGAAAATATTTATAGTTTGGAAAGAGAAATGTTTTAAAGTTATTAAATATTTCTTAGTGCGCATGTTTAATTCAAAAAAGGGATTTATAAATAATAGGATTTCTAAGTTCAAGTTTCGTGCTCAACAGGTAGTCTGCTATATTATAATAGATGGTGATATAAATACACATTTTTTATATAAATATTTACTGTTTAAAAAGCCTTCAGGACCTAAACTTAGCGGTACAATAGACCACTGAGAAAAATGTGGTTATAGGAGATACTTGTTTTAGGCAGAAATCTATCTCTAAATGCTTAACTATAAAAAACTATGATCCGGATCCCGTAAAATAATACTTTAAAATATCCGCAAAAGGTGTATCACTTATTAATACATTAAAGTAGATTATAAATAAACAAAGATTACTAACTTACAATTGTAAATTTAAACAAAAAACTTTGTATCATGAAAAAGATAAATTTAACATCATTTAACAAACACTTAAAAACTAACATTAAATAAACAAACTCTACAAATTAATGTAACCTATTAATTTTGTTTTTTTGTAAACAATAAAGAGGAAAACTATTTATATCTGTATTAAAAATTTTAATGTTTTTTGCATAAGATGTGCAATACTAAAAATAAGAATCTCCTAAAAGTATTATTTTATTACTATACAAAAGTAAAAAGAAGTTTTAACTTTAGATAGAAAATTATTTTAAAAAAACAGATCTCCAATATCTTTATTGCTATTTAGAGGTTGCTTTTTAAATATGTTTTCGAAACATACTCAAGCTGCACACCAATTGAAATAAGTCAGATCTTCTAAGAAAGAATTCGTTTGCAAAGTGGGCAGCAGTTAGATTTTTTCAGCCAGTTTTTCAGACACTTCTTATGATAAAGGTGTCCGCACTCTAGTTTAAAAAGCTCTTCATTAGCTATGAAATCTCCCAAACAAACACTGCACTTATCTTCTTTTTCCTTTTGCTAAACCTAACCGTTGGTATTTTTTTCACTTGTTCCCAATCTATTTTATTCTGTACAAAAGCAGTGAGACGATCTCCAATGTTGTTTGTTTCGAGAGCGAAGCTGAAATCTTCATTAAGTCTAAATTTTTGCATACTACTTTTGGTTTGCATACTCCGTTTATAGGTCGGTAATATATATCATTGCCATCGTCTAACGTTATATGTTCGACCAAATCATTTTCGATTGCGAGTTTGATAATTTTATTATTTAATCTACTCATGGTTTTTCGACCAACAAACTCTTTTGGGTTATCGTAATTGAAACTAATAATGACATCTTTTAAATTTGGTCGAGAATTAAGATGAATATAAAAAGATTCCAACTCTATTAAGTTCTTCCAACGCTCACAAAACGAATAAAGTTCAGACATTATATCATCGTACTTACGTTGATATGAAAGATTAGTTGCGTCTTCATCAATTTCATTAAGTATAT
This sequence comes from Thalia democratica, assembly GCF_965202585.1. Lineage (NCBI taxonomy): Eukaryota > Metazoa > Chordata > Thaliacea > Salpida > Salpidae > Thalia > Thalia democratica. The sequence continues at coordinate 194,953 of NW_028139242.1, forward strand.
TGAGCATAAACACACAATAATCCCTCACGATATTACAGAATAGTGAGCTGTATTTGACCTTCAGCTCCTTTGCTCTGCCTTCTTTTATCTTCTCGCAGCTTCTTCTCAGTCTTTTTCTTACATCGATTGAAGAGCTACTTTCTTTTTTACGTTTACTCATGATTGTACTTTTAAATTTACTATTTTTTTAATCTGAAAAATAAAGAACTGTTATAAATGTCAGTTTTTGAAAGTAAAAACTTATAAAGAATTAACATAGTTAAGAGTAATAAAATAAAGTACGTTTGAAAACTTAAGTGCAAAGAAAGTATGAAAAAGGTCTAAATGACAAAGAAACGACCTATCAACAAATTTTCAAAGGTGTTAATAAAAAGTAACAAAAAATGGTCAGTGAAGTTCTACATAAGACTATTCAGTTGAAAAAGATGTACTTATACTTAACAAAACTTTGTTTATAATACATACATACTGGTTACTTGAAAACCAACTTGTAATGGTTATAGTATATTTCACAACCAGACTAAAAACCATAATATTTACTTAATTGATACTGGTACTTCTGGCTACTCTTATACTATATAAGTAATGAAATGAATGAACATATTTTATATTAAAAAACAGTTGCGGACATTAAGAAATACATAAAAATCACCGTACTTTAGAAAGTACTTAAATGTGGTCAAAACTTTTACACAAGAATTAAACCTAACCGGATTATATTTTAAGAACGTATAAAACGATTTAAAATTCAACTACTTTTAATTTAAAGCAATAAACTGCATATAAAGAATAAAGTTGTTTAAAAACGAAATTTACAATAAACAACTATCAAAAGAAATTTTACAAATAGTACAAATAAAATAAGTCAAACAAGTTGTCTACATGTTGGCAGCAGCAAGGTAGTCTAGAATGGTTGTCACTATCTGGACTCAGTATACAAAAAACTGAACATAGCCTAAGAAATATTCCATCAGGCTCATTTTCTCATAACGAAAATTTTTATTTTACATAATTCAGTGTTTAAATAAATGGAATAGCAGTGTAACTGGTATTACATTACACTTCTTGTTCTTGCCATGTTGAAAGAGAATATTACTCTATAATCCTTCTCTCCTTTTTTGTTTGAAAAAATCTCAAATTACTCTTGTTCTCTTTTTACCTAGTAGACTAGTGGGTAAAAAGATTTTGTTAAACAGTAATTTTTTTTAAATTCTGTAAGTAGCAACGAAACATATGAAACATTTTAAATCATATCAGAAAATTTATTATATTTTTAAACTAAATAAAGAAGATATATTAGAGTGTATAAATAAAAAACACTTTTCAAATAAATGGTTTAAAAATCCAAAGTTTAAGAAAAACATTAGTACTCTAAATTCTCTAAAATACAATTTAAAAATATCTAATTAGCAAACACTTTCATTATTTGACAAAAAAAACACCAAAATTATAATAGATACATTTTTTTAAACTAAAAATATCTTTCATACCCTCTCTTTTTCATAAGCAAGATAAAAGAAAAAATAACAGAATTTAATGGGTCTGAAAAATAAATGGTCTTATTATTGTTATTCAAAATTATTAGTAAGGTAAATTAAAAAAGTACTAAATATTAAAAAATAGTGTATTAAATCTAAAATATCTTAATCTATATACCAGAACTAAACAGTTAACTTAAAATTAAAAAAAAAATATAAAACATGTGTTACAACTTCTATAAAGATTTTGCATTTAAAGGCAGATTTATAAAAATGATATAAACCACTCAAATGTCATGCCTATGCAAACCCTTATGATACATATTCCTAAAAATTTTCTTATGACTTATTTTTGTAAATATTTTATTATATATACTGTGACTTTATGGACTAAACTTTTCAGTTTTATTTTGACTTTGTTGAATAAATTTGTTACTTTTATTGTGACTTAGTGAACTAAACTATCACGAATTTTCTCTGACTTTTTTGCAAATATTTTGAAAGTATTTTGTGATTTGGACTTATAATTTGCCAATACTTAATGTTTTGGGCTTATTGTTTGCCAAAAGTATGTTTTTAATTGAGTTAATTGGAACGACACCATTTGTGACTTACTTTAACTTTAACTTTTTCATCTAATTTCTGTGACTTGTTAGGACTTAAACTGTATCAATACCCTTTGTAGTTTACTTTAAAATAAATATTGTCACCACTTTTCTGTACTTATTAGGAATTAAATTTTTCCAATACTCTGTGTGGCTTACTTTGACTTTAAAATTATCACTTAATTTCTGTGACATACTAGAGCTAAAACCCTGTTAACACCCTTGCTTTGTAGAATATTTTTTTTTTTATCAATATTTGATTTTTTATAGCATATGTTCATATATAGCATATAAATGACTGCCCTTGAAATATATAATGCATGAAAATTATTTCTGTAAAATCATAAGGTTAAGCTATTTATAAACTTCATACATACTAATTCCACGACAACCATTCTGCAAAATTGGAGATTTGAGTCATTTGCTTAAATCAAAAATTTCAAAACAGAATTAGTCAATTGTTCTTTGGTTTTAAACTATATTTAAAAAATAAAATAGATATATATTAGAGCTGAAATAAAATATGTTTACTTTTTTGAATTGAGTTTATTGGATTGGTGCTAGAGCCCATAGAAATAGTGGAACATTTTGATCTTTTTATATCTCGAAGCATATCTCAAAATCTTCATAAATATTTTAAATTTTTATTTTAATTTTTCAGTAAATTATTATTTATTGATCAATATCTTTAATTTTTGTTTTAATTTAATATTTTCGAGATATAAGCCCTTATTTCGACTTTAATTATGGTCTTTTTGCGTAGTCAAAAAAAAAAAAAAAAACGAGATCTAAATTAAATAAATAAAAAGAGTTTTTCAATATCTAAAAAAACAGTTTACTTATTTTTTTTAAATATGCTGCTAGAACTAAGATCAGAACAATTTTATAAATAATTTTAAGTTTTTGCTTCATATATAAGATTAAACAAAGCATTTGTTTATTTTAAGTTTTTAATAAAAATATCTTTATTAGTTAGTTTTTTTTTTGACAAAGCAGGAAGACCATAATTAAAGACAAAAACTAAAAAAATATATAGTTTTTTTAAAAAACAGAAACCTCTAAACTTAATATACTGAAGAAAAATTATTCAAAAATTTTTTTTGAGACATGCTCAGATGACTAAAAAAGCCAAAATGTTCTAACCTGTTGTAGGGGCCTTAAAAGTTTGTACACTTAATTTTTGTGGACTACTAGTCATCATAATATACTCACTTATTAATTGTACTGTCTTATAAATATGAGATGCTACGGTGCACAAATTAGACTAAACAGATCGTACAATGTATCTATTATTAATTAACCGCAAAACTTTAATTTAATAACTGTATTTAAAAATATAAGTTACCTCTATAAATCAAATTTAAATAAAAATAACTTAAGTACAACTTAGGTTTAAAAGAATTTTTTTTAATAAACTAAACTAATATGAGAACTAAAAAAAATTAAAAAAAAACTCATGACGAATAAAATATACTAGAAATTATTGATTATGAAATTTTTGTTTATAAACAACACTAATATAGACACTATTTCTATTTTTTTTTTATTTTAATGTTATATCAGATGATTACTGATAAAAATAACAAAAAAAACAAACCATCACATCACAATAAGTTGATTCCATATTTATATACAATATACTTATAATATACAAAAACATTTCAAAACCAATATATATGGTTATTTATTTGTAATGCTTAAAATTTTATTTACAATATACTTTAAAGCTAAAAGGTTGAAATTTAAGGTTAAAATTTTTTAATTTTATTTTCAAATGGTTTTAACACATAAAGTTAACAAGTTAGATTTACAAAATATCAAACAACAAGATTATTTTAGAAATAGAATTAGGTTAAAATGATAATATGTGATCTTAGATACAAGTTGTTAGAAACTAAACTAAGTTACAACCATGCTAATGAAATAATAAAAAAAACTTAAGCCTTTTTGAACTCTAGTACTTGATTAGCTAAGAATAAATAAATTTTTTCATATAAATTTATTGATTTGGAGTGCACATTTCCTAAAAAAATCCACATAAACTTTAAGGAAATGCAAATAATTAAAATGATTGAATAACTTTTATCTTAAAATAAGACCTACTCTATTGGCCTAGAATTAAAATTAAAAAGTGCTATATTTTGAGTTTCTAGATAGTCATTAAAACAAACACACCATTTATTATTACATTTTAAATTTCAAAACAAACTTACAAAATATACCAGAATATAGTTAAGTTATCAATATTTTAAAGATAAAAGTATATTTTTCAGAGATTAATTCATTAATACATGAAATATCAGTTTAATAAAAGTCTAAAATTACTAAATTATTTATATTTTACTTTGCATTAGAAAAGGTTTGAGGTTATTTTTCAATTTTATATAAACATTTAAGAAAATTATTGGACTTTATTTTTAAATAGTAATTGCCATACATCTGAACTCAGTTTTAAGTAAAATAGTTATAATTCACACTAAAATATTTTAAAGTTAATAAATATTTTTGATTTTTTTTGTTTTAATTAAAGTTAAAAATTTTAACTTGTAAGCATACACATTTAAAACTTGCAATTAGTATATATATATGTAGCAATTATCTTAACTTTATTTTTTTAGCTTACCATAAAATAGTATAGTCCCTAGTCTTGTATAGAGCAACTTGCATTGACGAACCAATTGTTCTAAAATAACATTTGCTAGTTGTTTAAACAGTAAGTTTTCAAATACACTTGTAGAGACAGGTTAAGGAATTAATGTTTCAAAAATAAAAAACTTTATAAAACAAAGATAACAAAATAACAAAATTATTAATAAATAGAAAAATGTTCACGTTTCACAAAAATCTAGCTATAAATAAGTAACATTTTGTTTTAAAGATTAAAAGACACCTTGACTTTTTAAATAACAATAAAAATATAAGTGCCTGTAGGTAAACAAAATAAAAGGATATCTGATGAGGTTATACATCTCCATTCAAGGTATGTTAAGTGTCTAACAGTTACTTTATAAATAGTTTTTTAGAGACAGCCTTGTATTAGCTTTTATTTGTTTTATACTTTAATTTAATTAATAATTTAACTACATAGAGGCTTTTAGTAATTAGAAAACAATTTGAGATGTTTTATATATAAACATTATATCTGCTAGTTAAAGTTTTCAAGAGAATTAGTTCAACTTTTTTGAAAAAAATTAATGCAGTTAAATTTTATAATTTTCTTTATGATCGATTAAAAAACACACTTCAACATTTTGCTTCTGTAAACCTGTAAACACACTATTTATAAAGCGTAATTCAATTTTAGATTTACTGCTTTTTTATTAAAAATGTTTGGCTATGTAATGCTGTATAGACATATATAAAGGCTGTTTTATAGTTTATTTAGCTATACAATACAGGGTTGCTACTCTCTAGGACAAAATGTAAAAGTGAGCAGAAAGTAGCCTCAATTGCATAAAGCTAGTCTAGGTTGGCTTTAGATAATTAAAAAATATTATACAGAATTAATATTAACTGAAAAAAAAAAGTGGAGTTTAATACTTAAAATATTAAAAAAAAAACAATAATAAAAACATACTTTCAAATAGGCTAATCTATATATTATAAATATGCTAAAACTAGTAAAACTTTTCAAAATTAAAAAAAAAACTTTAATTAGCTACAATGTTTTAGAACCATTACTAAAGCCTTTATCAAAAAAATAGGTAGTGCTAAAATAGATTTTTTTTCAGCTGCATATGACAGAAGCTATGACAGCTAGCAAAGAGACTTAAATTTCATAAAATATTTAACTAAACAATTATTTAAGGTTAAAAATTACTACTTATGGATAATATTTTAATCACAGGGTTGCCACATGTTTTTTCGAAAAATTTTTCCAGGTTTTTAAAAATACACATTTTTGGGTCTATTTTTAGTTAAAAGTTAAGTCTGAGGTAAGAAACTGTGTTAAATAGTATAAGAACATTGAAAAGATATACAACACTACTTTAAATATGCTTTTTAAGAAAAATAAATTTTCGATGATGACAAATTTTTTTACTTATATGATAGATTTTGCAAGTCAAGTTGAAATATTTCAACTGAACGTATGAAATTTTAAAATGCCGGGTTTTTCCAGGTTTTTTTAGTAATTTTTGTTCAAAACTCCAGGTTTTTCCAGTTGTTTTTCAAAATTTCTCAAATTCCAGGTTTTTTAAGGTTATTTATGGCTAAATTATCGATTTCCTGGTTTTTCAAGGTTTTTCCAGGTTCCCAGGTAAAGTGGCAACCCTGATATCAATTTTGACATAACTTATGTCAACTAATAAAAAAGTTGAGCTAGTAAAAAAAAAAAAAATATTAAAAAGCTGTAAAACTAAACACTACAGTTAAAAATTAGGACTAAAGTTTAAATTAAAATCAAAGTACATTATTAAACTAAAGATTTATTACATTTAGTAGACTCTTTTACATATAAGAGATTCAGAATTGTTTACTTCACTGTAAGTAGAGAGATTTAACAGGGTTCCCAAACATTTTGCAAATTTTCTCCTGGTTTTTAAAATTCCCTCTAGGTTTTTAAAAGTACATATTTTTGGGTATATTTTTAATTTAAATTAAGTTTAATACAAAAAATTGAAATAAAAAGTAAAAAAAAACATTGAAATTATATCCAAAGATACTTTAAATGTGTATTTTACTGATTATTTTATTGATGATTACAAAATTTATTTATTTTTATGGTTGATTATTTGTGTCAAATGATGTCAATATTTTTCTACTTAACATATAAAAAGAGTTGAAAACTACATGTTTTTTAGTAATTTTTGTTCAAAATTTAAATTTTTCAAAGTTTTTTGTTTCAAACTTTCTCAAATTCAAGGTTTTCAAGGTTTCTAACTTTTTGGCAACTTTTGATTTAGCAGCATGTTCTAATTGTTGATTTCATCAAAGAATGTATTTTGTCGTCATGTTTTTTTTTAAGCAATAACTCTACAAAAGTAATTTCTACTGATATCAAAAAAGATTTTAAATCTTTTTCTAGTATTAAATTAATTAAAAAACTATCGCAATACAAAATTCATAAATATTATTTAATTATTACGGTTTATAAACCAAACAATTCTTTTAATTATAAATATAAGTTCAACTAAAAGTGTTTCCAATGGTAATAATTTCCAGCTGCACATATAACATACTGACTAACAGCTCACATAAAACTGTATTGTCATGTTTTGATATACTCTTGCACCAGTAATAAGCCTTGTTTCTCATTAGCTCGTTTGGTTTCTTCAAGAGTTTGCTTCCATATATGGTCATTATTATCTTGCGCTGCAACTAACCGTAACAATCTTTAAATATTCTCTGAATATTCATCGTTCAACAATGAACAACTCAAGAAATTTGCAGCAGTTCGATATACCGTATCAGCTTTGATATAGAGTTTTGCAGACAGTATAAAAAATATGATAAAAAATTTTTCTTAGACTCTAAAATAAAATTTAATACATAGACGAGGCATTTATTGTCAGCTTATTAGATAACCCCTTTTACTTATTAATCACCTGTTTAGTTTTTTATGTTTGCTCGTGAACCTATTTCGGTTCAAATAACATTTTGACTTTTCTCCTACGAGAATATAAAAAATAACTATACTTGTAGGTAATTTGTTTCTTTTAATTTTAGTAAGATTTTTCTCAGGTCTCCTCAGTTAAGTTAAATCTAATCTGTAGAGCTAAGGCCTAACCGGGGTTGTTTTCTAAACATCTCTATTAAGGTTATGTTGAAAATTTATGACGTATATTATATGGATAAGTTTTTGGAGTCTTATTAGGAAAGTCTAGTTTACAAAGATTATGTAATTATTTAAAATATCTTTTGTTTAGTTTATATGTTTTCCAGTCACTATTTATATATTACTGATTATTTATTTAATTGTGTCATAAATGTCTTGTGACAAGGATCAATAGAATTTTAATATTTTTAAAATTTATCATGTTATTGTGTTTTTTTTTGGAAAAGCCTGTTAGTTAGAATAAAATTTTCAGTTATAATAAAGTTTTATTTTTAATTTTCCATATAAAAGTCAATTAGTTACACATGGAAAAAAATGCAACAAAAGATGTAACATTAAAGCAGATGCTTGAATACTTTTAGCTTTATACTTCTATTTTAATGTTTAATTATTTATTAATTGATAATAATAATTTATGACATGTATCTTATAACTTTTAACATTTTAGTATTTTATTTTAAAACAGTGTTCTAAAAAATTAAATAAAATTAAGTTTTAGTTATTTCCTATATATTTTTGATTTATTTCACGTTTTATTTTTTGGAGTAAAGACTGTTATGAAAACAATTATTCAAAATAGTTAAGTAATATCATTCTCTTTGGCTACAATTAGAGATCTCTTATTGTTATATATCTTTCAAAAAAGAAGCTTTAAATTAATGACATGGCTAATATTATATTGTTTTTGGTGCAGAGGTAAAGTTTACAAAACCTACGTATACTTAAAAATAATTTGTATGTTAGCTTTTGTTATCTTAGAATACAATATTAATTAATAAAATATTAGATAATCTCTGAGAGTATCAGGAAAACTTATTGTATTTGTTATTTTTTTAACATTCAGGGTGACTTAGGGTAGTTAATTTTTTATAAGTATCTCAGGGTAGTTTTAAGATTTTTAAAAATTTGGTGGAACTTAAACTAAAAATTTTTAACCCAGTAAAAAATTAGAACTTGACAAAATACCCACGTCTTGCTGGCTTTGCAAAAAAATATTTTACTGCACCATCATCTTCGGTGTATTCTAAACCTCAATATAGTTTGAGGTTTTTTGATTGAGTTTTAATCCTTACATTTTTTATTAGATTAAAAAGTAGTTTAAAGAGACAAAAAAAATACTAAAAAAATATTATTTAAGTCTATAATACTTAACCTTCAGTTTATGATAGATGTAATGATTATGATAAAAATAATATTTGAAGTTTAATTTGTTTGTTATAACATTTTTTGGTTATTGATCAGCAGTTATCCCTTCTAGACTAAATTTATAATTATAGTTATTGTTTGCTTATTAATTAGCTTTAAATTATTTTAGGTTAAAATACAAAGTTTAGTTCTTGGGTTAGTATTGAGCAGTTTTTCACTTATATTTAAAAAAAAAAGTAATCGTATATTTATTTGTAGGTATTAAGATTCCTAACAAATCTTAATAAATAAAGATTGCAAAATTATTGCAAGTATAATACAAATTTTTTTAGAAAGAATCATTGAAAAATTATAAATATCATATTTTTCATGTGATTATTTACTGTAGATGTTATTTAAAAATTTAAGGTTAACTTTTTTACTAACATTAAGGTACACTTTTCATTTTGTGTACACAATTCTTCTAGGTTCAAAATAAATCCTCCCTGATTATTTAAATACTTTTATCATAAACTATCTTTAAAATAAAAAGTATATTTGGTTATTGTGCAGAAGATATATTCTTGTTTTATATACTTTTTAAACTTGGTCAAGTGGAATGGTCGTCCAAGTGTGCACTGATGCAAACTAGTGTTCTCAAATAAGTTTTAGTGTGCATGAAAATTTTAGACTAATATTCTGGAGTGCTGGATGGCGAGCAAAAAAAATGGTTTTAGGCTTTTAGAAACTTGTGTTAGATATACTAGACAAATTTAAGGAAACTAAAACTTAAAGTTTCCACATTTTTTTTTTGCAATTTGTGGTGCACAAATATAACTTAGCTTGATGACCACTCGTTTAAAATTAATTCTCTTCAGATTTAATATAATTGGTATATTTGTAAATAGGTTAACAGCTACCCACTTATAGAATACAACAATTTTTTTTTAGTATTATTTGCAGAATAAACTTAGATTTTGTAATTTAAAATAAATTAAAACCGTTTAAGACAATTTAATAAAAACAAGACCGAAAGCTACATAAATGAATACTATGTTAAAATATTTTATTAGAACCATCTATATAATATTTTTTTACTAAAATGGTAAAGAGTAGTCTACAGTTAAAATAAAAATGAAAACTTATAATAATTTGAAATATTTTAAAAATTTTTAGAAATAAATTTGGAATTTTTAAAGCTTTAGTAAATTATTTTGATAATTCTTTCATGAATCGATTATTATAATTGTTCATTTTTAATAAGTTAATTTTATAAATTTTAATCAGTTGAGCTCAAATTATGAAAAATTTTTAGAAAACTAAAAAAGCAAAAATGTAAATGGTTAGTGCAAGAAAAAAAAATAGTTATTAACTATACTGACTTTAAATTGAACTTTGGAAATTTCTTAAAAAAGTTTTCTTGTAAAAAATACAGAAATTATTGGTAATACAATTTACAAGCAAACTAAGTTTAAAATATTCAGGCTATTTTGAAAACTTTAGATTTCAGTTTTTTTTATGAAAAATTAAGGTTTTTTTGATCTCTTAAGAAAAAAAATTAAATATTAAATATTTGTTTCTCCTTGAACATTTCTTTTTTTTAGTATTTTGTCTCCTTTGGTATTTAATTATCATAAGTAATTTTTTATATATTTGTTACACTTACTACATCTGTTTAGTTGTCTCAAACAGTCTTTTTTTCGTGAGGTTCAATTTTGACAAAGTTTCTAAAATGCTTTTAAAAAAGTTTTAAGTCCTATTAATTTTCTGAACAAAACTTATTAGGGACTTTAAACAGGATTGCTGTAAACATATAACTAAAAAGGAAAGGTTATATAGTTTGTATACAAACAATTAAGAGTAAAAGCTTAAAATTTGGAGTTATATAAAAGTTATATAACCAAAGTATACTTAAACATTAAGAAAGTTTTTCCATGAAAAAATATACTAATGTTATAAGTGTGCAATTATATAAAGCTAACTTTTTTAAATAATAATACTACTTTAAATTTTTATATTAAAGCAAGTCAATTAAGTATTACCCAAATTAAATATGTCAAGGGCCTTTGTTTTATACATAAATGTATTTAGACAATAAGTAATGAAACTTTAGTTAGAAATTGAATTCAACAACTTATTCTAACTGTATGAAATATTCTAACTTGAAGTAAAATCTAAGATTAACAATCATATAAGTATTATATGTGCTTTTTTGAAATAACAGCTATTTAAAATTGTTCTCAAAATAACATTTTAATACAGTGGTTGTACAATAAAAACCATTTTTAAAAAGATATTTTTTTGTAGAAGTATTTTTTTTCAGTAAATGGAATAGTAGTTCACGTATATTTTAAAAGTTTGTTTTCATACTTATAAGAACATGTACTGTTTTTGATAAGTGTTTAATGTGCGTTTAATAATAAAGTTACTTAGTAAAATATATAAATATAAACACTAAAAATATTTGCAGCATTTATTTAAGAAAAACATGAATACTTTATGTGAAAAAGATGAATTTAAAGTTGTTGAAGAACATGAAAAGTTTAAAATAAAGTTTATAAATGCAACTAGCATCAACAAAAACGCTTTAATAAAAGTGGAACACGTTTCATTAAACGACTTTAAGCAAGGTGATATAGGAAACTGTGGGTTGATAGCTGCACTAGCTGCTATTTCACAACGACCTGAATTTTTATCTGAAGTTGTTCTAAAGATTAAACATACAAAAGAAGGTATGATACTTCATTTTAAAATGTTTTATAAGGAAAATCCAATAACTGTCATAATAGATGATAAACTGCCATTTGTTCGTAGTTTGTCTGATGATAAGTTGACTTTAATATACGCGAAATCTGCCCTAAATGATAACTTATACTTAGCTCCTTTGTTTGAAAAAGCTGTTGTTAAACAAACTTGCTATAAATCATACGACCATAGTGTTGGAATTAATCCATATTTTGTATTTTCTGTATTCAGTGACTGTATGAATAGCTGCTGTATTTGGACAATAACTGATTCAAAACAGAATGTTATAGATTACGTTAAGTTTGAAGTTGATAACAAAAGCTCTGTTGTAATGAATATACACCCTGATCTCTTTTACAAATCAGAAGATATCGATGAATCTGGACATGCTTATGTTGTGATGGATTATAATTTAGAACTCAAAGCTATCAAGCTTTACAATCCCGAGCTTCTTACAAGTTATTGTGCAAAAAACGTGCCCCTTTCAATTACTAAAAATGCTGATAAGAGTAATGGGGAACTATGGATCACATTAGACCAGCTCGAAAAAAGATTTATTTGTATAAACTCTTTGTGTTCAAAAAGCATGTACAAATCTATTTTTGAAACCACTAAACTACTAAAACAAACAAACTATGATATGGAATACTCTAAAGTTAGATATAGCTGTAAAGCTGATATAAAAGTAGCATCGACATTTATGATTAATTTTTCGTCATTTGGTTATCAAGCTTCGAGCTTTACATTTAACATATTTACTGATGATGAAAAAGAGGAAAAGATTAAGGTAACAAATCAAATACTTCGACCACTTCACCACACTTTAAATCAACTGAAAGGAGAAGCAAAAAGTCTCTATTACCAGAGATTTAAGCTAAAACCAAACAAATATATTTTTCATTTCGAACCAGTATTAAAAAATATAAAAACCGAAAATGTTGAATTGTGGCTCAAAATAGGTTCTACTTCAGAAAGTAATTTTGAAGAAATCATAGTGAAAGACGAAACTGGAGATAAAAAAAATTGTATACAAACATTTACAGGATTAATGCTGCAGCTTTTTTTTATTGTACTAGCAATTCTGTTTTTCTGTCTGAAAATAACAAAAAGAATATAGCTACATTCTTTGTGCACCTTTAAACATATTTATTTGATTATATTAGTTGATTAAAACTTTACTACGTAAAACTTAGAGTTGTGTTTTGTTTTTGTTTTAACAATTACAGTATGTTTGTTAGATTTTTATTCATTCTAACCACTGTCTACTACCTGGATCATGTGGAAAAACAATAAAAATGTTGCTACTAAATGCTTTTTAAGAAAGCTTAGACGTATTACTAAATGCAACTCTATAAAGATATAAGTTTTCTTAAAAGTATTCAAAAAATATAAAAATGTATAAGTTCACCAGATATTACAAACTCCCTAATGGTCGATATTTAAAAATACTTACCTACATTAAATAGATAGCACACTTGTTTTTATTTTATTAACCCTATAGTATTGCTGCTTTGAAATTAACGCCCTTTTGTAGACAAAATTGGTCTTAAAGTCGCGATAATTTCCCAAACTCTGACTTAGAGCTACGTCAAGCTAAAATCAGCTGTTACTGTAAAAATTATGTATTGAATAGTAACAATTTTTTTCAAACCGATGACATTATTTAAAATATACTTTTATTTTAGAATAAAAAAAGCTTTTAGTTGTTAGTTTTTTTTATTTTTATCACACTTAAATTATAAAAAAAAAACTAAAACTGTGATGATCCAACCTGTGTGATCATAAATTTTCGTTTAGCTCTTACAAATAAACTTTAATTTACTTATATATAAAATAAACGCTTATAGTTTTCATATTTTAAATTTCTTCGTTACAAAACTTATATTTTGTAAAGTAATCAAATAGTTTATTATAATTATTTTCTTTACTCTTAAATACCTTAGATAAACTTATTTTATTTACTTCAAACTTGAAACTAGATAAGGTAATAATATACTCAAAAATTTTCTTAAACTAGTGTATATCAAACAATTTAGGTTATTTATTATCAAAATTCATTTAATAATAGTATCTATTTACACAAACTTAAAAATTTTTTTATTAGATTATATTAATTGTAATAGCTAATTTGTACTTAAAACTGCTACAAACTTATTTTAAACCTGAACCATAAATGAAAAATATAAATCTATTTGCATGCATTTTGTTTTTGACCTCATTTTTTTAAAACATAAAAAAATAAAATCAGTTAAAAGAAATTTACTCTTTTTAGTTTAATCTTACAAGGCAACATAATACGACTTTTGATCAACGTTCAATGGAAACTTTTGTAGTTTTCTAGCAATCAACAATAACAGTGTTATTTATTGCTTTTTTAATTTCTAATACATATTGTTTTTGTGATTACTAGTTGTTAAAAACTTTGTTAGAGCTTTACTTTATACGTTATGTCTGTGAGGATAACATGCGCTTTTTATTATTATATTAAGTAAAAAAGTATTTATTGTAAATATTTAGTAGTTTTGCTACTTGATGATTTTGAATTTTTGTTTTCGATTCGAATTAAGATAATTAAAATAAATCAGCGAATTTAACAACGTCCTAGCGGAACAAAGCAATTTAAACTACCTCTAAAGTTATAAAGTTTGATATGAAAATATGCGGTTATGGTAATACTTTAAAAATGGAATGTTTAAGTGTGAGTGATAACTATACACAAGACTATTTACTACTTATTTTGCTCATCACCCCCTAAGATTTATGTTTTGCTTTATTTGTTGCCATTTGTGTAAACCAACAGTACTTTCAATGAAAATAAGTATAAGAAAATCAGAATTAAACTCAAAATTTTTATATTGTTTTAAAAATCAACATTTAAAGTAGTCTATAGAAACAAAATTAAATTTTGCAAATTTTTGTAAAATAAAATTGCATGATTTTAATTTTTAAAGTAAAAGCTACAGCTTCAATTAGAATCAATTTTGCAAAGCAGCCTTTTGACAATTTAAATCTTTTAACGAGCTAACTGTATAGAACCTATATGTATTTAATGCGTTTAATTTTTACGACACTAAAAGTGTTAAAGAGTAAATATATGTCAAAATTATCTCTTAGGAGTGCATAACTAAATAAATTAATACTATAAGCTAAGACAGCAGAATCTTTTCAAGCTGAAATATTTTTGCGCACATAGGTATACGTTTCTGTAGAAAGAAACGTACCAAGCTAAGTGCCGGTATGAACAGTTATAATCGATTAATTGATAGTTTATAAAAGATTAAAAAAACAATTTTCTTAGTTATCTTAAAACATATTTTGATAGCAAAAGCTCTTTCGTTTTGGTTATAAAATCTAATCTCATTTTAAACTGAAGATGTTAACGAAATTGGACATGCTTTCGTTGTGAGGGATTATAATTCAAAACATAAAGCTGTTATTTAAATCTCTCTTAATTTAAGTAAAAAAAGTATTTAATAAAAACTTACATCTCTCAATCTTTGAAAAAGTTGATGAAAAAGGGCAACTATACATCACATTAGATCCAGGGTCGGCAGGCACTTCATGCTCGCGGGCAATATTTCAAGTTTCAAAATATTTGCGAATCGAAGTTTTAGTTTTAAGGACATTAAAAAAGAATTTTGGTTTAAGTTTTAGTCAAATTGAAGAAAATTTGACTTTTACTCAGTTTATTAACTTTAATGACTTTTATCTACACAAAAATGCCCACTTAACACAATATAACTTACATTAACTAATATACTTAAGGCCTAAATATTTTGTACTAATTGTATCACTTAATTAAGTTGACTTTATTTTATTTTGTTTACTTACAACCCATTTCTCAATAAAAACAGGGGTTGGAAAAAACTTATGGGTTGCTTTATACATTTTTATATTTGAACAAAATTTTTATAATTTATAAAACATTAGTTTTTGAAAAAAATTTTTGCGTATTAAATAGTTTGCATCTATTAAAAAAAGGTAATTAGTTTAATAAATAAAATTTATATCTATATGTATCTTAAAAAAGTAAAAAAATATTTGATAACATAATCTATGCTCTAATGTTTTAATAAAATAGCTTATTAGTAATTTATTAGTATTTAACATGGTTGCCACTTTATAAGCGAAAACTTCTGAGTTATATCTTACCAGCCAAAGTTTATTAAACACTGAAAACGCTAATAGCTTGCTGTTAATAAAGCTTAAATACTTAATTAAAGTATTATCATTATAAAAATGTACTTTACTTTTAAGTAAACTAGAAAAAGTTAAAATTATTAAACTACTTTACAGTCAGTAAAACTGTTCTTAGAATTCGAAGTTTTATTAAAAATGTTTGAAATAAAAGTTTTACTCACCCAAGTTTTTTAAATTGTTTTAAACAGGTCTAACCTAGACTGATTTTTTTTAACTAGGTTGTTTATCGGAATTTGCACACAAAAATAAGCATAACAAATTTGGTAAGCAAAGTTGGCATTATAGTAATAGGATATAGTCAAAAATTACTCGAGGTTAATTCTTAAAGTAAAAGTTAACAAAAGTTTATTTAGTAATCATATATTATATTTGAATTCAGGCAACAGGTGCTAGAGAGTACAGCAAATTTTAATTAATAGCTGTGTTTATCTGTTTGAACAAACTTATCAGAATGGTACTTTACATTTTATATTAATTGCTGTTAATTAGCATTTAACATATTAGATAATATATTCTTAAAAGCATATGTTGATTGTAGTATATACTTTTAACTTAACACAAACTACAGTTTTTAACAGCTCTTGTACTTTATGGTCAGTCTAAATCAAGTATTTGTTGAGTTGGTAAAATACTAGTTTTACTACTGTTCTACTTAATTGAACATCAAATGTTATAAAGTCAGTCAACCAGAAAGCAAGTTTGCATTTTTAAATATATTCATTTAAACCAGCCACAGTGTGATTTCAGTGAAATATTTTAGTCAAGACCATATAAATCAGGGTTTTCAAACTTTTTTTCGAATGAGCCCTTGTAAATAAATTAAAAAAGCAATGCCCACTTCAACAGATTACTCAAAAACACCAAACCTTTTTTATGCTCTTCATCAGAAACTCCAGAATATCTAGTGTAAGTTTCAAACTATGACCCCATGGCACCCCTATGGCTCATTTACTGCTTGTGGTTCCCCCTCCCCTCCCCATTCTTACCCTTTGCTCTTTCTGACCCCCTGAGTATCTGTCATGGCCCACTTTTAAAAACCCTGATCTAGATGGAGTTCCAGAACTGAACTTATTTGTTACTTTTTTGTAGTGTTATTTTTTGAATAATGTATATAACTTATAACTGATTTCTTGATTCGAATTACATGTAGTTAACTCTTCATTCAATTATTTATTGTTATAGTACACTCCTGTTAGATTCAAATATTGTGTAAAAGTTTTGACCATATTTGTAGTACTTTCTAAAATATAGTATTTTTTATTCATTAAGGTTTGATATCTTGTTTAATACAAGCTATAACCACCAAAAGTCATGCCTAGTTATTATAAGTAGTAGTGAATACCTTTAAGTATCATTAGGTTTAGGTAAAATTTAACTTTAACAATGATTTTTAGTGTAGTTGTGTTTTACAGTATAATCTTATAAAACCATTATTTTACAAAAACTTTGGATTTGTTTAGTTAAGGCAGGTTAGGGACAAGGATATAAATTAAAAAAAAGGACTTAATTATTTTAATAAATCAGACTTGAATTTAGCTGGCTAAAGCTGACTAAGGCTATTTTTCAATAACTTATTAATTTAACTAGAATTTTACTAATTTAAGCTAACTCAGACTGGTTTGTATAATTTAAGCAAATAAGACTCGAACTTTAGTACGTTTAGCCAACTCAGGCTACTTTGAAGTATTTTAAAGTTTCATAAAAAACCCATAATTAAACATCCAAATTAAACTAAATAAACAACCACAATTAACACAAAGCATAATTAGTTTTATTGTATATTAATAATAAGAAAGTATAATTCATTCATTAATGAATCTCAACCATAAGTGTGGAAAAATATTACTAATTGTCAACCTGTTTTTTTATTGGTTCTGATCATTGTTTTGAAATTTAACATGTATTGATTATTAACTCTCAATCATTGGTGTTAGTATTACTGTTTAAATATCAAGCAGTTTAAATAATCAGTTTCAAAATATGAAACGGATTTTTAAATATAAAACTTTAAGCAAGAAAAAGGTACTAAAGCAAAAACTAAAATACTAGTTATATTGGTATTCTACTAAACTAGGAAACTGTTAAAAATGTTGAAAATAAAGAATAAATAATGAGATAGGTAAACAATTTTCATGCATCTTACGCCTATTTGACTTTTTAAACCTTGTTTAAAGTGTTTGTGTTAAACTCAAGCAATATTAATTGTTTTCTCTATCTATAAAAATTTAGTTATGTTTTTCTATAAAATTTGATATAAATAATCAATAGATAGTTTTAAATGCTGAAACTTGATAAACAGCATTTTATTAATTTTTTACACTTGATAGATAAATTTCAAAAGTCTCAGAGTGACCTTTCAGTTTAAAAGAGTTGCAACATCTCTGAAAATATTAAGGATTCTTAAAATGTAACTAAAGATAAATGGAAACTTTCAATAAATCTTTACTGGAACTAATCAGAATTTTTATTCATAAATATTATACGAATTGATCTTTATAATATCAGAAAGTGTTTCATTAAATCATTAGCAGCTAACATAGTAAAAAGTAACAGTTTTGAATTAAAGACTAAAGAAAATTCTAATAGTTAAATTTTTTATTTTATATAAATTGGCTCCTGCTGAATAATATTTAGTTTAAACTATGTTTAAACAATTGTTTAATAAAAGATTAAAAATATTTTTAATTTTTTTATTTTGTTAAAATTTATCTATACCTTTATAATTTGCTTCAACAATAAACCTTATTTAATTTCTTTTTTTTTAATGTAATAGTAAATTTATAGTAACAAAATTTATTGACATTAACATTTATTCATTTAGTTTTTTAATTTTTCATATATTACTGTAGTCACTGTAGTTACTACAGTGTAGTGGTTTGATAATTTTTAATAACAAAATATTTTGAAGTTTAGGTAGTGGATATATTTTGACTTAGTGTATTTTGTACCTTAATGAACTTCCTAACCAAAATAAATTTAAGTTTGACTTAGTCAATTTATTTCAAAGCTGAGAGTAGTTCAAAAGTTTTTAAAATCTTAGATAAGTGTTCGATTGTTGTTTAAAGATTTTAGAAGTATTTGTGAATAAAAAATATTTAGAAAATGTAAAAAAAATAGTTTTATTTGTTACATTGCTAACTAATTGTTGTCTTAAACTATACAACACTTTTAAGTAAAATCTTTATGAAAAATTTATACTGTTCTATTTATTTAATTTCAATAAATTACTGTTTAGTTTATGAATTATTTGAGACTAAATTGTAATAAATAAATAATAAATAAAGTGCCAAAGTATAAATGGTTAGAGTAAGAAATAGAAAACTTGATTTTTCCAATTTCAAGTACTAACTGTGCTATATTTTAAATTGATTTGAAAAAAAAAATAAAAGAAGTTTTTAAGAATTTCTATTATTTGTAATTTTAGCTAGTTTTATTTTATAAATAAATAAAAGCATCATTTTAAAGAATGTGCTTATAGAATGTTTATAATAACAAAAATGCTAAGTTAATATATTGTTTAACTTTACAGCACCTTTTTTAACTAAGTAAAACATAAACAAACTATGTGAAAACGATGAGTTTCAAGTCGTTAAAAACATGAAATGTATGGTATTAAGTTTATAAGCGCCATAAAAGTAAACGAAAATACCAAACTAATATTCGAAAATGTTACATTAACTGACTTTAAGCAAGGTGATATAGGAAACTGTGGGTTGATAGCTGCACTAGCTGCTATTTCACAACGACCAGAGTTTTTATCTGAAATTGCTCCAAGGATCAAACATACAAGTGAAGGAATAAAACTACATTTCAAAATGTTTCATAAAGGAAAGCAAATTATTGTAACGATAGATGACAAACTGCCCTTTGTTCGTCTACTTTGTGATGATAAGTTATCTTTGATATATGCAAGATCTGCCAGAAGTGATAGTTGTTATCTGGCTTCTTTCTTTGAAAAGGCTATTGTTAAACACGCTTTTTTTAACTCTTACAACTCATCTGATGGAATTGAACCACATTTTGTGCTTTCTTTACTCAGTAATAGTATAAGTAGCCATTGTATATGGCTAGAAGAAGATTCAAAAGATAGTGTTTTAGACCATATAAAGTTTGAAGTAGATAATAAAAGCTCTGTAACTATGGGTATACAACCTCATCTCATTTACAATGCAGAAGATAATGACAAATTTGGACATTGTTTTGTGATGGGTTATAATTTAAAAAACAAAACTGTTAAACTTTATGATCCCAATTAAAGTAAAGAATACTGTGCATTAGTTAAAAACTTGCCTCTTTCAACTGTTGATTCAAAAAAAGGAGAACTGTGGATTACTTTAGATCAACTTGATAAAAGATTCGTATACATCAGTTAGTGTTCAAAAAACATATACAAGTCAGTTTTCCAAACTAACAAATGTTAAAACCAACTACTGTTGATAAAACAACTTTGTAGTTCGATTTACCTGTAAGGTTGATATAAAAGTAGCATCGAAAATGCTTATAAACTTGTTTCTTTTTGACATAATACCTGAGCAAACAGATTTTGAAATATTAACCGATAACCGAAAAAAACAAAGAGTTATATATAATAAAGAGCTACATAGATCAGTGACTTACAGCGGATTTCAGGGAGGTTTAATTAAACTTTTTTCCAAAGTTTTACCTAGAACCAAATAAATATATTTTTCAGTTTGAGTTTTTATTAGAAAAAAATCTGAACATTTTGAATTTTTGCTGAAAATAGGTTCTACTTCAGAATGTACTATTGAAGAAATTTTAACAAAAGACGAAACAGAAGATGAGGAGACTTTGATACAATGTTTTAAAAGATTAAGTGTTTAAAACATTATT